>NC_135172.1:23388122-23690622 GCF_041146795.1 Maylandia zebra | reverse complement strand
CCAAAATGATGATTTTTGGCTCAGATTCCTTAAGGCAATATTTTTGTTGTTGTCCGCATTTATGAAATGAAAAGATCTAACAAATGCATGTACGGCTGATATGTATTACCTCAATTTCTTTGAGCCCTTTTCCACTAGTACCTGCTCAGCTTGACACATGTAGTTTTTTTAGGGTTTTCCATTAGCTAGTACTACCTGGTAGCAGGTACTTTTTTGGCACTTGCTCAGCCAGTGAGCTGAGTTGATCTTAAAATGTGACATCAACATACTGCATGCCACTGATTGGCCAGTCAGTGACCAATCAGTTGTGTGCGTTCATGAATCAATGAGTCATGAAAGCGGTTACTTCAAAAAAATCGAACATCATCTTGATGTCATCTGTTTTTTTTGTGTTGCATGCAAATCGTGTCACAGGACTTTCAGGTATAAGAAACCACGCGCATTAGTAGATACTCAGTTCTAATGGAAAACAACCCAACAAAATAAAGGAGAGTCGAGATGAACCTTCTAAGTACTAGTGGAAAAGAGCCTTTTGTGCATTGATATTATCACTTTCAGTGTGATATGGAATTGAAATAACCGTTTTCCCCATTACCTTTTCATATTTCCTATAGCATGCTGTCATCCTGATAACTTTGCAACCTTAGTATTAATAACCTTTTTGCCAGTGTAGTCTGAAGGCCAGTTTAAGATGAATGTGTTATTTTAGTTATATTAAATGCATTAGTGGAGGGATTTAGGAAATCCACACAATATCCATTCCATAAGTCAGACTCACCAGCAGCATTCAAATAACTAAAAGTCTGCGACCGCAGAGAGCACGCCACAGTAGAGATGGTATAATTGGTTGAATTCTCATATTAATGAAACCGAGATCTAATTTTGAACTGTGACACATTCCTAAACTTCTTTCACTTTCATTCTGAAATCAGTAAAAATGTATTCATAATGCATGATGCAACAGCAATAAGATCAGTGTAAGTGCTGCAGTGAAATCATCCTGTCCCATCATACACCAGTTTCATACAGGAGAGTTTGTAATTTTGGCTGTTTTAGTTTCATGTCTGAGTACTGTGTGTGCTGGCTTACAGTGACATTGTCATGGATTACTGGAATACAGAGCAGAGCCACCAAAGCTTTAGTGGTGACATCTCTGCTTTTTCAGTTCAAAATAAAAAAAGGCCTACTGTATCCGCTTTCCAACATTGTAACATTTATCTAGGCTGCAAAAAAGTTGCCTTGAATTTTCACACAGAAGGGGGATTTGTAACAGGGACGGATAGCAATGTGTGATCAGAGTAAAATATTTCTCTGTGTCTATCAGAAGTTTGTAAAAGTGGATTTTGTTCATGAAGAATTGATAGAAAATTCCATCATGTTTTCTTTATCAGACGTCTGCACAAGGGTTATCATAATAATGTTACCTTGGCATTTGTGAATCTTTACTTTGGCATTCTAAGTGTGTACACAGCATTAACACAAATAAGGTCTTCTTACAAATATTGCAAGAAACTACTGAATGCAACCTCTTCTCTTCATACAGAGAGTGCAGAATTATTAGGCAAATGAGTATTTTGTCCACATCATCCTCTTCATGCATGTTGTCTTACTCCAAGCTGTATAGGCTTGAAAGCCTACTACCAATTAAGCATATTAGGTGATGTGCATCTCTGTAATGAGAAGGGGTGTGGTCTAATGACATCAACACCCTATATCAGGTGTGCATAATTATTAGGCAACGTCCTTTCCTTTGGCAAAATGGGTCAAAAGAAGGACTTGACAGGCTCAGAAAAGTCAAAAATAGTGAGATATCTTGCAGAGGGATGCAGCAGTCTCAAAATTGCAAAGCTTCTGAAGCGTGATCATCGAACAATCAAGCGTTTCATTCAAAATAGTCAACAGGGTCGCAAGAAGCGTGTGGAAAAACCAAGGCGCAAAATAACTGCCCATGAACTGAGAAAAGTCAAGCGTGCAGCTGCCAAGATGCCACTTGCCACCAGTTTGGCCATATTTCAGAGCTGCAACATCACTGGAGTGCCCAAAAGCACAAGGTGTGCAATACTCAGAGACATGGCCAAGGTAAGAAAGGCTGAAAGACGACCACCGCTGAACAAGACGCACAAGCTGAAACGTCAAGACTGGGCCAAGAAATATGTCAAGACTGGTTTTTCTAAGGTTTTATGGACTGATGAAATGAGAGTGAGTCTTGATGGGCCAGATGGATGGGCCCGTGGCTGGATTGGTAAAGGGCAGAGAGCTCCAGTCCGACTCAGACGCCAGCAAGGTGGAGGTGGAGTACTGGTTTGGGCTGGTATCATCAAAGATGAGCTTGTGGGGCCTTTTCGGGTTGAGGATGGAGTCAAGCTCAACTCCCAGTCCTACTGCCAGTTTCTGGAAGACACCTTCTTCAAGCAGTGATACAGGAAGAAGTCTGCATCCTTCAAGAAAAACATGATTTTCATGCAGGACAATGCTCCATCACACGCGTCCAAGTACTCCACAGCGTGGCTGGCAAGAAAGGGTATAAAAGAAGAAAAACTAATGACATGGCCACCTTGTTCACCTGATCTGAACCCCATTGAGAACCTGTGGTCCATCATCAAATGTGAGATTTACACGGAGGGAAAACAGTACACTTCTCTGAACAGTGTCTGGGAGGCTGTGGTTGCTGCTGCACGCAATGTTGATGGTGAACAGATCAAAACACTGACAGAATCCATGGATGGCAGGCTTTTGAGTGTCCTTGCAAAGAAAGGTGGCTATATTGGTCGCTGATTTGTTTTTGAATGTCAGAAATGTATATTTGTGAATGTGGAGATGTTATATTGGTGTCACTGGTAAAAATAAATAATTGAAATGGGTATATATTTGTTTTTTGTTAAGTTGCCTAATAATTATGCACAGTAATAGTCACCTGCACACACAGATATCCCCCTAAAATAGCTAAAACTAAAAACAAACTAAAAACTACTTCCAAAAACATTCAGCTTTGATATTAATGAGGTTTTTGGGTTCATTGAGAACATGGTTGTTGTTCAATAATAAAATTATTCCTCAAAAATACAACTTGCCTAATAATTCTGCACTCCCTGTACATTTATTGAAAAAACATCCCCAGAGATTTTTATTGTGAAGACTAAAGGTTTGTACTAGTAGGCCGTTATTTCTAACTGATTTTCAAACCAGCAAAACGGTGTTAACATAAAATCGTGTGCTCCGAGTGTGATCCCTGCCCAACAAAGAGCAGCTCCACGATTAAAAATGCAGTCAGAGTTGTTTCAGTGCAAACTACACTTGCTCTGTTGATTACAGTGAAAGAACATGTCACCAAACAACAGTGTCAGTTACAGAGTGGCTCTTTCATGTGTTTTTAATGGGTTTTTTTTCTTTCTTCAAAGACTGAAGATCTGAAGATAATGTCATCTTAAGCCTTTACTGCCACTCATTGCTTAGTCACAGGCAGCACAGGACAGAGTCAGGGTCACATTGGGCTAAGTTAGGTGATCTTCTACAGCACTTGATAAAATTACACTGACATCAGCTTAGTAGTTAAACACTGTAATCTTGCACTCAAGTATTTGAGTGTGCTTGTGTGGCTGCGCGCACGAGCTGGTGTGTGTACTGTTTTCATGTTATGTCAGGGTGATAACTTTATTTATCTACCACTCAAATTTCTTTTCCAATATAAAATAACATTTTAGGCTATATTAAACACCAGGCTTGTTAAGTGCGTCTTTACTGGAAAGTCTTTACTAATCATTTTGCACAGTTTTACTTGATTTGCTAAATCTTGTTCTTGAAATATTTTAGGTGGAAATGTAATTTATTGTAGGCGGCAAGAACCAATAAAAGGTGTCTGTTTAGAAAGGGATTCTTTTCCTTTCTTAGTATGGGCGATGATGACTAATGAAAATTGTAATTTATGAATTTCCAACGTTCGAGTTTATAAACAATACTCTGGTCAAGGCAAATAAAAGGTTGACTATACAAACTGCATTAGTGGCTCTAAAGTGTAGTTGTTCACACATTTATCTGTCCAGTGAAAGATCCCTTGTTCGATCCCTGGAGGAGACACAAATCCATTGGGGGTCATTCCAAGCAAACGGAGCCATTCGCTGTGTCGACCTCTTGTGAAGTCAAAATTAGCTTATACAAACCACAACGGGGGACTGTTTGATAGATAACCCCTTTGTTTCAAACAGCAGTTGTCATAATTGTATCAAGGTATAGATCTATTTCACTGGTAGGTGTAAATTGACGTTGGATTTTATATCACAGTGATTTTATTTCAGGGGTCAGAGTGTAACAGTTGTTGACATGTGGAGCAAATGACACCATTGCTGTTGTGCACGTTTGTATGAGTGTATGGATGTGTGGGGATATTTATCTCGTTGTCTCTCTGGTTATTTATTTATTTTTTTCTCATATGTTTTACATAGTATATATCAGTCATAAATCAAGTTACCACAGTCAATGGAAATGTGTGCAGAATCCACTTCACTCAGTATATCTGTACCTGCAGGGAAGCAAACATTAGTAAGCCACACTCTGGAGACATCAGACTGGTGTCAAAACTCAGACAGCAGGAGTATTTAGTATTTTTTAGTATTTATTTATTTATTGTCATTGTCAAGAACAATGAAATAGCGTTTGGGGCTTCCATACAACCCAAAAAAAAGAAGAAATTAGTGCGCTCTATCTATGCTGCAACTGATTATTAATGTGGATAACAGCGCTTTAGATGTAGCCTCTAGCACTCACAATCCATAGGTGAATCGAATTGCCTCTATGCTCTTAATGTGCACTGTCTTGTAAGCAGTGCAAGTATTTTATTATTCTCCTCAGCTGTGTTGCACCTGAAGTTATAAAGCTATCATTTATCCAGGGGGAGAAAAAATGTGATTACAATTTGAAAACAATTATTGTAGCCTTGTTACAAAGCCCTAATTGACGTGAATCTTTTTAGATGAAAACAGCTACTGGTTTAACATGGATAATATTTACAAAGTAGACAACAACTGGGACGATAAATTCTTTGACCATATTGATCTTAGATCTCTGCCTTTATTGTGATGTCAGGTTAAATATGCTGAATGAATTTACACAATTGGAGCTCTGTTGAGGTGACTAAATTTGTCCACTTGCAGATAGACAGACAGGTACAGCTGCCAAACTGACATTTTGCACACCATAAAAACACATACACACGCATAAAAAAAAACCCACAGTCGCCAACAATTGCAACTGTTAAACATTGTTTTCATAGCGAAACTACCTGTGTCTAGTCTGCTAATTGGTCATTTATTTAGTGAACTATGTCCAGAGTGATGTGCCAAAACAACATGAAAATGGCTAAATCTGCCATTATTATTTTCTCTCTTTGAAGTTGGCCGACAACAAAACAGTCCAAAAAAAGCAGCAAAACATAGCCTAAAGCTTGGATTAGATGGAAGAACATCTACCTCTTGCTGATAATATCTGTCCACAGACAGACAGGTAAACATACTGTAAACACTTGCCAAGTATCCCAGAATGCTGTGTGTGATGGTTCCCGCTAAAGTAGGTACTTCCAAGACTGTATGCATCTCCGTGATGATGTACACACAGGCAGACTCACCACGTGAAAGCAAGACTGGAAGTTAATTCTTTGATTTTTGTCTGGTTTACGAGTTTTATTCATTTTAGTTTCAATACAAGTGTTTTTTAACATACTTATTCAGCTGTTTTAGCCTTATAACACCATAAAAATTGTTTGTTTTTTTAATGTTGCATTATGTCACTCACCTCACACCTTGACCTTATTTTCCTCTTATGTACACTTGATAACACACATTTAGATAAAAGGACTTTCGAAACGTTGCAAGCGAATACTGCAATCTCACGTATCTTGCCTGACTAAAACTATTAAATTCAGCAGTAATGATTTGTATTGTGCACTATCAAAATGTTAGTTCTGTCCTGTTAATGTGCTTTGTGTCAAATTTATTGCACCACTCAACCCTTAGAAGCCAACATAATTTCTCATCTTCCAGCAATCATGACATGATGTATACCAACCACAAGCACAATGTACAGATAACTAGGGAGTATGGCAGATCTGTGCAATGTGACATTACATGCTGACACCCCCCCCCCCAAGCCCCACTCAATAGAAGGAAAAAATACAATAGTTATCACATCATAAGACCAGTGGATTCAAAACTGCACCCTTGATTAATATGCAGAGTGCTGTCTCTGGCAGCAGACAATGGCAGCTAAATCCTCTGACAAGAAGAAAAATTCACAGCCTCGCTTCCTCTCCGCCGTCTCTGTGCTCGCGTGCATTTATTCGTGTCTTGTGCACACTGTCTAACTGCTTAAAAATGTTTTGCATGATTGACTTTCTCCCGCTCAGTAATGTCAACCCTAGATGTCTGTAAGAGAATCAAAATCACCATTTATTTACAAAGCCATGTACCCGTTGACAACCCACTAAAGATTAAATGAATTCAAAGTTAAAGACCTTCGGTTTTAGGGAGTCATTTTAATATGCAAACACCTATATGCGAGCACGCTGACCTTTACGAAACACTAGCCCAGCATCATCAACCACTCGAACCAAGCCGTCTCGGTATCGGCGTGATTCATCGAGTCGTTCTTCTATCAATTCCAGGCTCTCCCAGCTGCCCACCTGCACCAGAGCCTTGTCTACCAGACGGGCCATGCATAATTAAGATGATAACCCACAACAGAGACCTGACCCTGTCACAGCATTGAAAATAAGTCTGACCAGCCCAGGGGCACACTTCACCCTCTATGTTATGCTCAGAAAGTTCCTATTTGGCCTCTCCCAAGCTACCACAACTTATTGCTTGACAGTTTGCTGAACTGTTTTAATACAATTTTAGAATAAATAAATAAATAACCTGCACACCTATCCTTATTGTCTGTTTAAATATGTGAAAGGTCTCTACTTTACAGACTTCTTAAATATAATGAAATCAATATTGTGACTTTGACCAGAAACTGTACTTAACAAAAAAACAGTTAATTAGGTTTCACAGAGATTATAAGCCTCTTGTTGCATATATTAAGTATAATTTAGGTGGTATTGGGTTTGGAATACCAAACCCAATATGCAGCATTGTCTGAAATATGCAGCATTGTCCAAAAATGACATTCTACACTGAAAGCGTAATCAAACCTATGGAGATATGGACCATGGGCTCCATTCACACCATTTGCTATGACGTTTTCTTTCTTTAACCATGGAGGAAGTGATGTCTTTGCTGCACAAAGCCAATGTTTTTATAGACAAAGAGTTGCCAAGCTCACATAAATAAAGGTCCATCATATGTAAATAAAAGACTGGTGCAGAATGCCCTTGTTTCCACAGCTGAATCAATTTATCAGTCTGTGATCACATCAGTGCTCATTTAGATGTTGTGCGACAGTTTAATAAATCAACTCTAGAGAGGTTCATATGTCTCTCCGAGTGTTTGAATCTGTGCCATTTCCAAGACGCTTTGATAAATGACGGCCAATATTTTCAAGGGTGATGTCTACATATCATTTCCTGAAAATAGTGGTTGGGCTCCAACAACTGTAACCATTGTAGGAATACATTTTATAAGTCAGCTTAAGGAAGAGAATGGATGTCCTCTGAAAAGACATCAATCTCTAAACACCCACCATGACAGTAAGTCCTTTCCCCCAATCCATCCTCACACAGTGCAGTTATATCATGTCTGGATATTCTGTGGCTTTACTGTTTTTATTTTTATTTTTTTATCTTTTTTTTTTATTTCTTGCAGCTAATAGCAACAACTCTGTTAGTGGCTTGCTCTGGTGCCTGGCTAGACTCACAAAGCCTACATTAAAGGACAGTGGGAGAGATAATCATTCCACCAGTGCAGCCAGCTTTTGCGATCTTTGAAGTTGTTGCTTGCTCAATCATTACAGCAAGGAAACACCCTGTTGTCTTGCTCTATACAGTGTATCGGTTTATATTTACACAGTTACTGTCTCAACAGCAGACTCAGATACAATAGCAGTTGGTATGTCTGTATTATCACACTATCATTAGCTAGTTTGTATTTGATCTGCTGTCAGACCTGAGGCCGTTCTTTCTTTTTCTTTTTTTCCTTTTCTTCCCCCTGTTTTTCCAAACTGTCCTAATCCCTGATTAGTGCCACCTACGGTGCTGCAGTGCACCCACAGGAGCAGTTTGAGTCATCATTAGCCTGGTTCACAAAAATGTGCATATCACTCTGTGTCCCTTGCTAACCACCAATTTTACACTGGCTCTGGAGAATTGTTGTTGTGTAACCTGAGTGTTTTTCTTTGGCTGCTGTGTCACCTGAATTACCCAGCACCACTCACCGACGCACCCGCCTCTCTTACCTAACAGCGGAGGGGAATAATTACTTGATCCCCTGCTGAAATTGTAAGTTTGATCACTTACAAAGAAATGATTAGAATATCAATCAAAAACCCAGAATGAAACACACATTACATAAAAGTAAGGATGTTTCTTGTAGTCGGTCACCAGGTTTGCACACATCTCAGGAGGGATTTTGGCCCACTCCTCTTTGCAGAAACTCAGAAACCATGTCACCGCTGTGCTTGCCAGGATGGCTTTCTCTACCAAGTACCAAGTCATGCATTGCTGGAAGATCAAATGCTTATTTCGCTAAATGACATGCAAATCAATTTATAACTTTTGTGTGATTTTTGGATTTTTGGTTGATATTCTGTCTCTTTCTATTAAAATTAAACTCTGATTAAAATTGGAGACTGCAGGGGATCCAAGTAATTATTTCCCCGACTGTACCTTCACTTTACCTATGCGGCTCATTTGTTTGAGCAAACGTGTGAGTGATGGAATGGAAACCAAACACATCTGCGTTTGAAAAAACTTGTTTTCACGTCAGTCACTTCAGGTTTCTGGAGCTACCTCTTCGACTTGTCGTCCTGTACTCGACACTGTATATTTAAAAGGTCACAGAATGGTGGGTTTGACAGTTGGGAACGGTGAGCGGAACGAGGCCATCAGCAAGTGTGACGGTGGACAATGTCTAGACACAACAATCTGCTTCCTTATTTCTCTGCCATTGCACTTTTTTCCATTGACTTGGTACCTATACCCTGCATTTCCAGTATACAGTCTTATACTAATCTCTGTTTTGTAGTATCATATATTCTCAGAACTCTTATGTTAAAAGTAGCTGTAACTGGAATATGTCTGTATTACATGATAGCCATAGGCAAACCTAGTAGTAGTGGGATTTTGACAGAGACTAGAGACTGATTTGCAATTTAATTCACCATTGTTTGGTCTGATTTACTATGGAGGAGTGAAGAATGGAATGATGCAATGCAGGAAAGGAAATTTATGATGAAACTGGGTTATGTATTGAGGTATTAATAACAGGTCCTTGAACCGGACCGACCTATAGCGCTGTGTTGTGGGTGTTCTAGCTGCTCTGTAGTATTGGTTTTACGTTGGAAGCTTAAAACTAAAAAAAAACAACAGTAAAAAAAACAAACCCACGTACTTCCAGACAGCCACATCACGGTTGTGTATGCATGTATAGGCAAGTGTGCGTGTGTGTGTGATAAATTGACTTTTTCAGCTCTGCAGTGAAACAAAAGTACATCAATGATACTCAAACCTTCTTCTCACCCCATTGACTCGCTTTTTTTCTCTTTACCACAGCCTTGCTCTCAGAGATATCGCACCGCTCTCTTATTTTCTCACCCTCTCTAACCTATTCTCAGCCTCTCCCTCCCTTCCTTCTCTTCTCTCCTGCTGCCCTTCCTTCAGTCCCTCCCTCGCAAAACTACTTGCTATTCAGTTCAGGGAGGCTGCAGGCAGCATTGCTCTAGCTCCCCATACTGCTGCTGCAGGACTAGACTTTTTTATTCCCTACTCTCTCTCTTTCTGTCTGATAACCAGACATTTCCCCTCACTCCTTTTCTTATTCTCCTGAAACTATGCACCTAAAACCTTGGCTTACGGCCCAACGCACTTAATATTTAACCCTCAACGTTCTGCTGCTTCTACTTGTTTCCTTTTTTCCTTTTTTGGGGCGGTTGTGTTTTGAAGAGTGCATTTCACACTGTACATAGACATACGTGTCTTTTCAAATAGACAAACCTTTTTGGAAACAACACAAGAGTCCAATATCTTCCCATGCTGGGTAGATCTTGCCAGGATGTCATAAGTATTTTATTCACTTCAGAGCCCTCAACAACCCCTGTTATAATTTGACATCACCTTTCCTGTTACCAGCTCAGCCGCTGACTGACTTTTTTTGGGAAAATGGACAGTGATAGTTCAGAGCTTCACAGTGTCGTTGGACTGCATCTGACTAAATGGAAATGGATAATAAAATCTTAATGGCATCTGTAGACTATGGCTGTAAAGGCCACATAAGGTCTGAATTTTCTAGAACAAGCTTATGACTATCAGTTTATTAGCTTGGTTGAGCTTGTAATAGATTCATTCAATCATACATACCCCTAATGTGTGTTCCTTAAAACCAAATCAGTTTATGTGTTTACACTCTTTATTTTAATGTGCTTTGTTCACATCTGGCTGTCGAACAAAGTGCACAGCGAGGTAATAAACTTGCAACCAGATATCCTTTCTTTCCTGCCTCTGCGTGTTTGTTTTTGTTTTTTTAATGGCACCACCTCTGTCTTTGTTGTGTTTTTGCTTCCCTGACCCCGAATTTTCATTTACATCAAGTTACAATGTTATTTGTGTACCTTAAAAAGCTAGGCTGTGCAGTGTTAAACTGAGGATTGTCCTCATGCCCCGAGTGGTTTAAGATGCACACCAGCTTGTGCCCTTTGCTGCATGTCATCCTCATTTCTCTGTGTCAGTGTGTATTTTTAGTGTGTCTTTTCAAAGGAATAACAATGCAGCAATCATTTATGGAGACAAGCCTGGGAGCTCTAGTGAATTTAGCTTTAAAAAAAAACTATGTTGAGCTCTGTAGTTCTTCATGAAGTCTCTGAATTTAGTGTTTGTGTAGCATCCATCAAACAATTAACATTTAGCCTTTCACACAGGGCGTTAATACTTCCTTCTGTGTTTGCTCCATCCCAGACAAACTGTTCATTTCATACTTACGATGCACTTGATGATAAGCCAGATGCTTCCTCTCATGCACAGCCTGCTTGACCACAGATGCTAATAGCCAGTGACAGGCCCACAGTCTAAACATGAGCCAGTGTAATGAGAGGAGTAAGCAAACGGCATCAACCATTAAACATAAGAGGGCTTGCGCCAGAAGGCACTCCAGCTCCTCCTCAGGCAGTGCCCTTCTAGGCTGCATTAACTGTAACTGACAAGAGACTGCCAAGATAAAACAGCACAGTTATAGATACTATGGTTAACCATGTGAGAGGAGAAGAGACTTGAAGCTCTCATATAAGGACTGCATGACAGGTTGGGAGTCTCGTACTGTCTGCCCAAAGGGTTAGAATGAGAACTTTACTCACTGCTTCATTCTCCCAAAGCAAATGGTTTACGAAGTGTGTGTGTGTGTGTGTTTACTGTTTAGTATTGTACTGAATTTGATCATTGACCATTTGTCTGACATGCTCATCAAGAGCGTGACAAAAAACCCTTTGTTTAATCATAAGTAATTGGTTAAGCAACTGTATGATCCAGATTTTTTGTTAATCTAAAATAAAATTAATTATAGATGAGACAGTAATTTACCTAAGCATTGTGTAGACCCTCCTCAAAATGATAACTGATGTGTATAATTAGTGAAACATAACAGATAATGGGTAACATGAAGCCGACAGGGATTCAAGGACTAAGAGCCGCTGCCTTGGGTCATTATTGAATTCATTAAGCCTCATTTATTAAAAAAGAAAAAAAAGACAGGTTAGTGTTTGAACCTATGCGCTTGTCTTTACAGACATCACTTAGTGTGCAGCTCATCTATTAATCAGAGCTTCCAGCAAGTCTTTCTTTTCCTTTTTTATTTCAATTTGGTATCATTTCAGCATCAGTTAGTGTAGAAAAAAAAAACTTACCTGAGACTGTCACAAGAATAGCTGAAGCATGTAAAATTTCTGCAAGACAGGGAGTAAATAAAATGTGTCCAGTCAGTATCATTGAAATTATGTATGTTGTGCAATGCAGCTCACCAACCTGCAGTGGTGGGAACACAAACAGCCACTTTCCTTCTGAGTGAACTGTGGGGGCAGACTTCTACTACTACCTACTTTGCATAGGATAAACTTTTATTGACTATCCATATTTTCAGTTTTTTCTTTGTCCAATTTTTTTTCCTGTCTGTCTTTTTTGTGTACTGAACTTTCTTCATTATGTTGTTTATTTAGTCAGAGCTTTTCTAGGACATAATTTGAAATGTACAACTTGTAATTTAAAAAAAAAAGAAGAAAACATTCAAATGGAAAAAAACTGACAAAGAAATAACAATATGATTCATCCTTCATCTGAATTAATGCATCAGAAATTCTAAAACATTTTCTTTTTTTGTTGTTGTTTTTTTCCCACATGACAACAATTTGCTTGCATATTAGAATTTCAGGAACATTTTATATAAAGACCTTTGTCCACATTATATGCCTGAATAAGATAAAAACCTTTTAATGCACATTTTTTCAATGGGCCAACAACAAAACTGCATAATAGAAAAAAACTAGACTACAGTTTAATGACAAGAGCTGTGTCTTTTCATATGCATAAGAAGCATGATTGCAGACAATGTTTCCCTCATTTTCTAAAGAAAAGCGGCTGAATTATTCACTCCAATTTACCTGTGGTGTCAATATGCGAACGGTCGCCTGTCTGTCTGTCTCTATGCGTTAGCCTTGTGATAAACTTGGATAGGTTCCACGGTCTGCATGATAAGCAGCAGGTGATGGATGAACGGTATAACAAAAGGGCATACCACCTTCACATATGCTCCTAACTTTTTTGGTTGACCTTTAACCCCCCCGGAACAATTTTCAGGTAACTGACCTGTTTGAGTCTGTGTGCAGAGACATTTGAAAATATATGGTCACATGCAGACTGTTAATATTTACTGATGTGCTTCAGGACTGAATTTTGCCTGTATTATGTACCTAGTAGTTTAATGCGAGTTTAGAGGCTTTAATGAGATTATGATATGAGATCTTTTTCTGCACAGCATAGCTCTATCATCTCATTTAAAACGAGTAAAAAGAAAATTCTAATCGGAACGACTGATCTCGAAGTATCCTTTTTTAGCTGACGGCATTGTAGCGTGTTTTCTTTTTGGGTATCCTGTAATCAAACTATCTGATAGCTGCCGCTGCACCTCTTTAAGATGCACTTAGTGAGAACAAGTCAAATTGGCCCATCTGTGGCACTACGGCTGAGGGAGCACAACTTATCTTAATGAGGATCGAGCTACCCATTATATGCTGGTAACCCGACCAACATGTTACCACTATTATCATCCCCCACCCCTGGCTCTCACAGACACAAAACATTTTCTCACCCCCTCATTATCAGCTCGCCTCCCCCTTTAAGCCTGCTGCAGACAGTGTAACCACATTGGACAGTAATTGTACCTCTCGCTCCTGCCTAATTGAATTGACAAGGAGCCGGAATTGATATCATTTAACACATTGATCTTGGGAGACAATGAGACACAATGCCTAATGCCCCCACCCCTTCCACCTGACTTCTATTTTCTTCCCTCTGATTCATCTTCCCATTCCTTTGATTTGCCATGTTATTGCCTATGAATTACCATATTCAATCCTCATCTCTTTCACCAGCCATCGAGTTTGGGATTCTTTTTCCATTGTCATTTTCGTTTTTTTTATTGCATTTGTTTGAAGGGAGGAGCAGAGAACAAACAAGAAAAACTATGTAGTTCATTTAATACGTGAATGCAGTCACCCTGTCTTTTTGAATGGCTTTGGAAACTATTGACCACCTGCATTTTCTTTATGTCTGCTCATTTCTTTGTTTCCTAGAATAAAAGCTTTGGTCATTTATTCAGTTATTGCTCAAAAAATGTCATAAAATAAACATACACAACAGTTTGGCCTCAGGAAATCAAAGACCAACAACATAAAATGTATTTTCCCTCAATTCTGCCAAAAACATTAACTTTTTTTTAACATTTCAAAGTAACCATAAAAAAAAGGAAAGTCTGTCACATCCTTTCGTGCATTATTCGGCTTATATGAGACTATTACAGCTGTGATCTCACCCTTATCTTAGACATTAGTATAGCCAAAGGTTCCCTGATTAGACATATAATGCACATGAAACTTCTTCTATGTCTCAGTTGCATAACAAATAGAGTCCAGGTGTTGACCAGGTGTTAGCCTCAGTGCTAACATCTTCTACGTAGAGTCTTGGATTTAAGGATATCAGATTGGAATTATGAGTCCTTATAAATAAACTTTAGCAATGCATGTACTTTCAATGTCTGTCTTTGCTCTGAAAATTGGATTGGTTTGTGTGAGTCATGTCTCAATCGCTGTAACTTTCAAGGGATTTTAGAAGAGGCATTATCAGGTGTGTGAAAGTGCAAAAGTTTGCAAAAGCAGCCTGTCTGTGGTGAGACAAATTGTCTTATTGTGTCTCATCATGAACTGAAGAACATTAATGAGACAAATTGTCTCATCAGAGAGTGGGCATCATACAAAGCCCACACCAGTAGCACGCTTTAGAGTCAAATAGAAGACACCAATAGAAACATCTACAACTTCCTAAAAAAGGCAACAATTGGGAAAAAATGAGGATAAAAACATTATACGAACACGATGCATGGTTTAGAGACAATTTACTTTTTTAATCGCCTGACGAGGGGGTGTTCAATCAATCCATGTCAGAAATGTGAATGAGGTTTATAGTGAAAGAGGAAAACTGTGGTGAAAGGACGTGCTATGAGTTTCTAATCCAGTGTGTTTAATAAAGGCATTAGAGCACAGCGGTGTGTGTGTGTTATGATGTTTAGTAACACTGTGCTTGACTGGGTATGATCAGTCCACATTTTATAAGAATTCAGCGGAGATTAGAAAAAAAGCTTTTTCTTGCTACCATATATGTCTTATTCCTTTGTAACAGCGTTGAAGGTCAGGCAGTGCTCTGAAACATTTGTGGTGCACTGCACTACTCAATTACACACTTACTGTGAAAAAGCCAGCAAGAGTGAACATCCTTGCAGCTCTCAGCCTTTCCACCAGAACACATAACCATAGTCTTCTGGAGCTGGAAAGAATAACTCCACTTGCTCTGCCTCCACTACCCCACATACACTAGATGCTTATTTCTGTCCTCCTCTCACCAACAGAGAATGAATGAGTGCACACCAGGGGGTGCAGAATAATGGATGGGGGACAGTTGGGAACATTGTTGCCAAAGCACCATGGGGAATTGTGTTTACCAGAAAACCAAACATGCACATTTCATTATGTGGCGGTCAAAAACTAAGCAATCAATGTTGCTATATTGGCGACAATTCAATCAACATCCAAATGTGTTGTCAAGCTTTTAATGGTCGTGAATGTGCACTGTTGCCTACACTACAGGGCACACCTGGACGAGAATGGAGGAAAGTCAAATAGATTTTCAGATAAACACAGTAGATACATAAATCCCATATTGTGACTCAGGCGGTTTTAACCACTCGTATGCATGCACATAGCAAAGGTCGCAGTTTTGACTGAGCTGAGCTGAGTATGAGCCCGACACATCGGCTAACCTATGATTCATCATCGTGGGACCGCCTTGTATATAAAGTTTGTGATGAGGAATTCATGCGTAGTCTTTTTAATTGGGTGTTTTATGTTTTTCAGAAAACATGAGCAATAAATTTTTCATCTCAAGTTGAGGAAGCTTTGACATATTAAAGCAGAAGAGTAATTAAAGGATAAGGGACGCATATTTTCAGTAATGGTCTTTTTCACTTATTGTAGTTGTCAAAAGTGTCGTTGCTGCATCCGTCTTGAAGATTCAAGATCACACAAAACGCTGTAGGAGCCTTAAGAAAATACTCTGCTGCTGCTTACCTGTCAGTAAGAGCTCAAATATGCGCGTTTAGATTTTCGTAACTTTACCTGACATCACTGTTCTGTTTTAATCTTCTTTACTAAGATTAAACAGTTCAGAGATCTGAGCAATAAAACATCTGAGATTTCCAGTTCTAGTAAATAACATGGTTTGGTTTATCAGTGTGCCTGTTCATCAGATGACTGTTTAGCGAGGGCGTTTACAGTATTTGCACCATGATGATGTTTCTCTTTCACTTCAGTTTGTCTGTTAATGTATTATAATACAAATATTTTTGAAGTGTCCTTAGAAAGGCTCCAGTTAAACGCCTTTTTATTTTTGATGGTGTGCGTTTATAATCCTGCACGTCCCTCTGGAGCCTTAATGACACATTAGGCTCTTCAGGCAAAACAATGACTAATGCTGTCGTGTCCTCTTCTCTGTACATTAACATGAAAACGTGAGGGCACGTGTAAGGGTCTAGTAATAGAAGGAAACTCTGCTGTCTTCATTTCCTCCCCTCCCCTTATATCAATCAGAAAACTGGTTAAAAGCCATTTTCAGAGCAATATTTGCAAATATAATAAAACTGCAAGCACGTCAGATAGCCAGGTTAGGGCCAGATAGAAGTGAATCTCAAACATGATGTTAAAATTATATGTGCCAGTTTGCTTCTTGTCAGTTTCAGATATTGCACTGCAAAACTCCAGAATGCAGCATTGTGTGATTGCTGTTTGATAAGAAAGAGACTAACTATAGTCTAAGCTTGGACATAAATTACTCTTTTTTTTTTTTAAGCTTAACATCTATATGAGCAAAAACCTTTGGCTAAGAGCAGGTGATAGATTAGACAGAAAATCACGCTGGGAATTATGTTTGTTTGGCTATAAACACATCAGTTGGCTCACAGATATGTGAACTCTCCATAGCAGCGGTCCCCAACCTTTTTTGCGCCACGGACCGGCCTTTAAGGTGTCGCGGATAAATACAACAAAATAAAACTATACCAGTACCGAAAAAAAGAAAATTTATTCATAACACACGTGAAAAGACCAAGGAAAACTGAGTTAACGATAAAAACGATAACAAAATAACGCTGAAAACCGATAAAAACCCTGAAAAGCATACATTTCACACCTGAGCCTCAACTCTCGCGGCCCGGTACAAAACGACTCACGGACCGGTACCCGTCCGAGGCCCGGGGGTTGGGGACCACTGCTCAATAGCACGTGTCCACAACAAAAATACATGTTGAACTTTGAGTCTGACAAATCCCAAAAAGAAAACACTACATGATCATGGTTGTTTGTCTTCAAGTTGGTATATTTCTGAATGTCAAGTCTTCTGTGAGGCCTGGAGAAAAGAATTTGAGTCGCACAAGTTGCTTTTAACTTCCAGCGCATGGTGCCTGCTCACTACAAATGTAACATAACTACACTAAAATAGCTACCATAGCTCATGTACTGCCCCGTTGTGCTTCCAGTGCATAGGTTCATAATATCAGTCTTTTTTCGGTTCCTCTGTTGTTCAGCAAAGGAGGCCGTGTTGTAACTAAACTATAATTTTATAACCCGATAGCCACTGAAAGTAAGAATCAGTGTTTACCTTGAGAGCAGTTTATCGTGGGGTGAGTGTCTGATGTGAGCTTTTTTACTTCCCTGGATATAAACGCTGAGTTGACACAGTAAAGAGAATACTAAAGTCAAGTTATCTTTGTAAGTGTCTGAGCTACTGTTAGCCACCCGAACAGCTTCAGTGCTGTTTGCATTGATTCTATAAGCCTCTTAAACTAAAGTCTCTCTAGAAAAATAGATTCTATATATGTAGATTTAGAATTTATAGACATGGGACAGGACCAATTGTACCAGAGGTTTGCAGTTTTTTAAAATATGTAACGAGAATGAGACAACATAGGATTTTAAAAATCAAACCATAGATGCATCTACTTACAGTCTCAGTTTGAATTTCAGTGACCTTGACCTCAGTATACCAAGTGTTCCTCTATTAGGAGACTAAGGACCTGAGCACTGGTGGCCACCAGTATTTTTCAAATTTATCTGTCTTTAAACTATAAACCAGCAGGTAGAAACTAAAATCTTGGCTTAGAAATCTGCTGCCTACACCTGAAGTGCTGGAAATCTTTCTGTTGCCTTTAAGAGGCCTTTAAGTTGACAGACTTGAGACTTGCACAATTGGTTGCACATTCATTCGCACGTTGCGCATTCCCTTGAAGTTGGTTGCTTGTCGATATTCCACAAACCAGTTGCCTAGATGCTTAAAGTCTGAGTGTCATTCACTGTCTGTGGTGGTCTCTGGTCACCACATTGATGCAAATAGCTTCCAGTTAACTGATACTTTGATTCAAAATTGAGTTGCACTCTGGTGATTTTAAAGCCTACAATTCACATCAAACCATTATGTGACCACCTCTCTACCCCAGCCCCAGTGCCCTATGGAAGAGGCATTGTCATCCTTAAAGACACCACTCCCATCCAAATCAAACTGTTTCATCATAAAATAAAGGACTCAGACTGAGGAAATACCCTCCACAGCATAATAGAACCACTGGGTCCCCTCACTGCAAGATCCAAGGGTTCAGGTTTTCCTTTAATTCATTACATGTTTGTTTGTCGATGGGTGGCATTATGCTCCACTTCATTATCAAAAGGGCAAAAAAAGCAACGCTGAGATAAGGAGGCAGTCTCGTGGAGCAGTACAATCAAAGTAGCCCTTTTTTATTTGACTCATTTTGTACTGGAGTGGTCAGTGTTTTTCCCCCAAAATCCTCTTATGAAGCAGACATAAATGAATTGAACTTCATGTGATCACATGTACGTTTTCCTTCAAGGATAATTTGGGCCTTGATGCTGGCAGAACTGTCAGATGGTTGCCTGGCAACAATACAAATAATATTTTACGCTGGTGTTGCTTTGACAGAAGATGACTATGTCTTACAATCTGTTGATCATCCTGCTAACCCCTCTTTTTTTTTTAATAACTTGACAAAAAAAATGTGAATAAAAGGAGCCGTGTGAAGGATTTCTACAAACAAATTTGGCTTTGTTTTGTTTTTCTCCTGTTAACTTGTTTGCATACAGCATGAATCACACCATTCAGTAAACAACAGGACAGGTTTCAAACGCGAGACACATTTTTTTCTCATTTGTCAGTTGTCAAAATAAAGGGGCCTAGTAATTACCAAGAATGAATATTTGTTCTTTTAGTTTAAAGAGTGATGGCTTTTGACTCCACATAATAGCTGATTGAAAGGTATTAAAAACATGAAATTCTTCACTTTTAAGGAACATTTATGTTTTTCTTCATTTCCCAATTGTTACTTGGAATAAGTTTGTTTCTTATTCTTTTAGTGACACCTGTTGAGTGCATATTTTTAATAAAGCAATAACCTTTATTTATTTTAATCATAATAACTTCCAAACCAAGCTGCCATTGAGAATCGGAGAGAAAAACTGGACATTCGCTGTATGCATTTACCTAAAAATGCCTTTCTAAGCAAAAACGGTTAATGCTTTAAATGAACAAGCAGTGACATGTAACTGAAGGTGGAGCGGCTTGCTTAACCACGTTTTTCGATGAACACAGTTGGCATATTGAGTCATAGTAGCTTAGCAACTTTAACTAGTTGATTGGTATGCTGTTACTGGAAAGCATGGAAGTCTAAAACAGCAAGAAGCTCTGCACTGCTTGTTCAGTGAAACTCCCCACAGTCAGGTGAAATGAAGCAGCTTGTGACTCTGCGTGTATCAGGTGAAGTCTACACCCTCCTAAAGCCAGCAGTAGGAGTTGGCACTGACAGGAAGTGCAGCGCACAGGGGCACTGGCAACAACTAAAGTAACACATGCCAGATAGGCTAGTTGCTGGTGACATTACACACATTTTCTGATCTGTTTTCACTGACTCTGCTCAGATTAATGACCTCTTGTAATGTTGGCAAATGATTTTGTGGGGAAGCGTGTTTTCAGTATTTACAATCTGCACTGAATATACCAAAAAAGTGAGAAAGAACTGAAAAACTCACAAGAACTGTAAGATGTATTATATTGTGCGCTGGAACTCCACTAACCTGTTTCTACTTTTTTGTTTTTGTTTTTACAGACTGGCAGAAAAGAGAAAGGTGACCCCCTGAACTCAGCCATTGACAAAATGACCAAAAAGACCAGGGACCTGCGAAGACAGGTGAGTCCTTGCCCGCAACGTCTCAGATCTACTGCTGATGAAAACTGTTTTTTTTAATTAATACACCTCTAACAATAACCTTCACTATTTTTTTTTTACTGCCACTGTAAAAAGAGAAATACCAGCAATATTCCAGTCCATCTCAGTGCTATTTCAAAAGATCAGGTCACAGTTATGTATTTTTCTAAGTTACATATTTGGCAAATGTTTCTCAAAGAGCATCACATAGTGTATTTATTAGAGAATTTATTTATTGAAGTTGACTTCATACTTTCATGATTGTTTATAGCAGGCATATACTAAATATGGAATTGAGCTAATTAAGCTTATAAGTATGGCACATAGGAACAATATTCCTTTGATGGTTTTTCGTTGGCTTTGTGTAGAAATGAAGACAAATGCCAAACAGTTATGTATGTATATATACAGCACTTAACTTTATGAGACCACCTGTCACAAAAACTGACAAAAATGTATTTAAACTTCAAATTGTTTTAATTTGTCAGGCAAAAAAAACCCAAATTCACATTTTAATACCCAAATTTAAGCTTCTCTGAGAAGTCAGAAATTAATAACATTCAACCACTGAAACCAATGTTTGTGTTCAGGAATGCAAGTAAATAACTCAATAATTTGGCATCTTGGTCAAAAAATAATGCTGTGATTTACTATTTTTTCTGCTTTTCTTTTTTTTGTTATAGAACTGTAAATCTGAAAATTAATAGATAACAACAATAATTATATTTCAGCATTAAAAATACAATTGTAAATAAATAACTTACTGATGGATTAACCTTTACACAAACAAAGAAAAAAAAAGATTTTGGCAATTAGCAATGCAGCTAATATAGGCCAGCTGTAGCATATATCTCTTTGCAGATGCAGGGTTGTAAACACTGGATGGACCGGCAATATGCATATAATAGTATATCATATCATTGCATCTGTAACAAACAGGACCAATAATTGTTATTGACCGAGCCCCTCTGCCACCTAATCGTGATAAGCAGCATCAGTGGTCGTGGGGATTCATTTGAGATGGTGCTTTATCTGACCCTAGACAGGTCACTTCTAATAGGGAAACAACAGAAAAGTGTTCATGTAGCTTTAGAGCAGACAGAACCACCTTTAAGACTCAGACCAAGCAATACCTGCCATCTGCTGACCCTATGTGCCGCAATCTTTGATAGCTAATGATACCTTTAGTCTGGGGCACTCCAGCTCTGCCAGCATCATTCACTTTTCTGCCAGTGGTTTTGTTTTCAAACTGCTTTGAGATTTCCTCTTATTTGGGTTGGCTGCACATCATGAACTAACAACTGACAAGAATTGTAATGAATAAAATTAATATCAGGCCACATATATAGCATTCAATTCTAATATTGTATCATGAATCTGGATTAAAAAACCAAAAAAGATTTCTGAAGCTACCTTCTGGTGGTGAATAAGTACACGATTCCTGCTGTGATACAAAGTGTCAGAACTCAGAAGCAATGCTGGTTCCTTTCTCATCTTCACTACAGACAAGATTAATCTGGCTTTCCACTGCTGGATCTTACGCAGAGGAAAAAAACAGCCAAGACACGACAACACTTAATGAGTGCGCACAGGTGTCTGTTGATGTAATACTGTGACTGCAGTGTGCTTTAGAGCTACTCTTTCAGTCCTAATCAATTATACTGAAGTGCAGACTTGAGTGCAGTTGAACCATCTTCTTGCCCCCCCCCAAAAAAAAATAAAAAATAAAAAAAATTAAAAAAAATCAGAACATCAGTTGTGTTCAATATTCCGTTTTTCCACCGTCACATCTGGCACTTCTTGGAAATCGACTGTAGCAGCTTTCTGCACAAACGAGCTATGGCTTTGTCTTTCCTGACCTCTGAAGACCCAGAGGATCATTCCAGATGGGAGGCTATAACTCTCCCTCCCATTGGGCTTTTGGTGGGGCTGCCTGACAGGCTGGCAGGCGGTATTCACTCTGACAGGATGTTCTATTGACTCAGGGGTTGGCTTGACAGAATGGGCGGTGTGTTTGAGCTTTGAGTTAAGATGGGAGGGCAAACTTGCAGCACACTTGCAGGCATTACATAGTGCTGTGATACTGTAATTATGTCAACAAAACACATGTTGAGTTTAGCAAGTCAGTGGCACCGTGTAGAGACACAAGACCTTCCTGAGGGGAGGAGCACGGTTTTGCATTTGAGCATCCAAGTTTGCGACATCTCCATTGTGTAAAGGAGGGATCAAATAGCAGAGCAGACAAGCACAGATGACAGACAGCATTTCTAAAAGTGGAGCAGGTAAGACTGCTGTGCAACAACACCACCAGAGACATGCGACATTGTTTTCTCTTTCATGCTGTTTCTTATCCGTGGACAATTCAGCTGATATCTTTTCCGCCCTGATTTTGTTTTCTTGGAAAGAATAAACTCTTGCGATGCTTTCTAATCTGGTAGAGGAAATGCAGTGCGGCTTAACCTCACAGCATTAAACAAATGTTAACAAAATGTTCAATTGCCAACATTTTATATATATTTTTTGCTTTTCATTCAAAAAGGGAAACTGAGAAATGCACCAACAAACATAGAGCTGGCCTCTATGACTCAAAATTGCAGCCTGGTTCCCTGTTATTCCATTCCCAATGATTACACAGTTGGTCTTTATTCACAGAGTTTCAGTTTTTTGTATCTTCTTATGAGAGACCTTCAGTGAAGTGTGCAGTCAAGTTATTGTTATTGTAACGCCTCAGTATGAATGATGCCCGTAGTTGGTAGAAGATTGCAGCATCTCTTCAGGGAATATTTTTCAGTCATGTCACAAACACTTGTACTTAGCGACGAACCGAAAAAACTTTGGTGGTCAGGGTCAGTGTGACCTTCATCATATTCTCTTAAACACAATATTGCTTGACAAGTTAAAAGAATTTCTTCAAATTCTGCAGAAATACACATTTGTACACAAGAGATGAGTAGTCGGTGGTGAGCAACAGCTCAAATTAATCGACTGCAATAAATATGGTATGCTCTTTAATTTACATAAATTAATAGAATTATATAATTGTATAAGTAGTTTGAGGAGCTAATGTACTCCTTTTTCACCACAAGCCTATGCTGTAGGCACTTTTGAGGCTCGTCTGTGGCCCTCAGCAGAGTACTGTATTAACCCATATGGAAGAGATATATATAAATCTTATAAAGTTTGTATCTGTCTTGTGTGAAACTTGTATGAAAAGCATACAAGAGTGAAAACAGATATAAGATCCCTTGAAAATTTATATAAATGAAATTTGTATGTTCTGGATACTTACTAAAACAATATATGAAAGTAATGAGAAAGTGGCCACTTTCATGAGTAAATAATATAAGCCTTATATGATTCATTATATGAAGTAAGCTACATCTTATGCAAGTCTTTTATAAGTTTTTTCTATTTCTTTTCCATATGGGAAAATTTGCAGTCACCAACACCCCTTAAAAAAGGCAAACATGTAGGCAGTCTGACTAAGAAAACCACCTGTGCACACACTTTTATTTCTTGACAAAATCAGATTACAAGTTGTTGTTTAGAAGGCAACTTTACATAAAACTGCTTCCTCATAAAAAGTCACTACCTTACCTAACAAAGAGCAGATGACGCACAGCTGCAATATTGCAATGAACACTGTTTATTGAGAGTAATGCTTACTGTAATTTAAGACACAATTTGCTGGTTAACAAATTAATTGCGTCCACGGTAAACTAATATATAATATGTTAAGAAAGGTCCTTGTAAGGTTTTGCTCGGCACATCAAGTAATCTTATTTGTGCTGTGGTTTTCACTTTGCTCCAATACAGAGTAAATCCTTATGTTCTCGTAGAACCAGCCTTATTGTTCTTATTCACTGTTTTAATCAAAGTACACTTGGTATAATTAAGAAGCCACTGCTGCTATGTCTTGTTTGTATTTTTTTCCATAAGTGTGAAACAAATTGCTTTACTACTCACTTATGATGCTCATGCAAAAGAGAAAGTAAATGGAACTCCATTAGAACATTTAAATGCAATTAAAATGTAACATAAAACTAACTGAGCTTTGACCTTGAGGCTTCTTAACAGATTAGAAAAATAAAATGTCAAGGCCGGGCTAATGAGTGATTCGAGTATTCTGAAGCACAATAATTAGCCCATCAACTCAAGCTTGAAAATTAGCAATCCAAACTGGCATTTGTTTAGGAGAGTGGTCATTTCTAAAGTTCAGCTTATTCATAAACAAGCCATCATTTCTTTATAATATTAAATGCACGTTTTAAAGCACTCACTTGACTTTTTCATAACAAAAACACTGTAATTATTTGTTCTGTGCCACCACTGTTCAGAGCTGGAGGTAAACAGCATGTCACTTTAAGGCTTGGCCACTTTCAGACATATATGGGGAAATATTTTGTGAAATAGGGGGGAAATGTTAGATTATAATAAATGTATAAAGATTTGCAGCAAACCCAAAAGCTCTTAAATCATTGGGTCTTTTATAATGCCCCTAGTTTTGAGTTTACCAAGTCAGCCTGCATTTGTGTTCAGCACGAATGCACTAAAAGTAAGTTATTGCATTTAAATTAAAGGCCTGTTTGCCTCAGTGCACAAGTAAACGGTTTCTTATTACAGAAATATCAATCTTATTTCATCTGTGATCGTTTGACTATCTTTAAAAAACTAAGGTTGGGGTAGGTGCACAGGAAGCAAACTGAGGACCCTGGGAGAAAGTAGTCATTTGGCCTCTTGAACAGAGAAGAGTGTGGAGTGCTTTATTCACTTCAGAATATGTGTGAAATGTGCACCTACTCCACAGATGTAAAACACATTTCCACAAAGAACTTAGTTCAAGCACATCAGTTGCCATCCAATAGTTATAGGTAAACTCCCCCCTTTTCCTTTCTGTGTGTTTCACACTGAGCGAGTTGATGGAGACATTGTTTTCTCCGTACCTGTAATCAACGAAGCAAGCAAAACAATTGAAAAGACATGTTTTGCTTGAAATAGGAGGGTGAGTGGACTTTATATAAGGCAGGCATGAAGAAGCGTGTATGTAAAAAATATAAATAACAACACTCATCAACCCTTTAAACTATAGTATAATTCTGAGTTGGTTTTTTTCTCTCTCTTTATTAACATTCACTTGATAGCGAGACCAAAAAAGCCATTGGAAATGAGCCATGTGTTGAACCTCCTGTCATCTTGTCTGTAATGGATGCATCTGTCAAGTCATCTCTCTGGGCCATTTTTTGACTGATGGCTGATTCCAGGATTCCCTATAGCACAACTGCCTTGCATATTTTGCCTCACAAATTTAGTTTTTTTTCACTCCGTCCCCCTCCTCTCTGTCTGCTTTGGGTTGTTGAAATCATTTCCATTTTTGCTATTAGATTGTTGATTGGTGCAGCTGTTTTTTAATTGTTTAGGGTTTTCATGTTAAGGAGAAACAGCTGGCACGAATCTTGTCAGCTGTAACTCTTTGTTTAGACTAACAATTTCCAAATTATTTTTGAATCCCTTTGATCCGTTTTTTTTTTTTTTTTGCAAAGTGTTCAAGTATTCAAGTTTCATTAGCTATGGTAGTGAAGATTCCTCTTGGGGGGCTGCAAAACACATATTTTTCGGATTCGTTTATACAATTGTATATGGTCACCAGCCACTTTATTAGGTTAAACTTGCTAGTATCAGGGTGTACTACCATGTTCAGAGTTGCTTTAATTCTTTGTAGCCTGGATTCAGATGCTCTATTGGATAGAGATCCGTGACTGTGGAGGCCATTTGAGTACAGGGAACTCATTGTCATGTTCAGGAAACTAGTTTGAGATGGTTTGATGTTTGTGACATGGCATGTTATCCTAATGGAAGCAACCATCAGTAATGAATGTGGTCAACAGTACTCAGGTACGCTGTAGCATGTAAAAGATGCTAAGTTAGATCATACTGAGATAAGATAATATCCCTGACACTAGAGCAGGGCAATATGACCAAAAATATTTATCATGATATACATTTGAAAACTTGCGATAACGATATAACTGCTGATATAATTGACACTAGACAAAATACTTTACAACTCCACAACTTTATTAGTGCAATAAACCCCATCAATGTATTTTCACTTAAACAAGCAGCTGTTTTTTATGTGCATTAAAGTTATATAAAAATTTAACAGTGCAAATGCAAAATCCTTGCTGACAGTTGAACCAAAAGGCATTTCCAGTGGAAATTGGCCGACATGTCCTCAGCATAACCATGTTTAATATCCACAAAACTTAAAAAGAGGTTATACACACACAACACGATAATATTATGTTGAAGCACAGTGCGTATCACTCCGCGAGGCTCCTGCTTACGATAGCCGTAATCCTCCGACAATCCATCAAGCGGTGCAGGTTCGTAGCTTAGCAAAGTCGTACTAAAACATTTGACAGATTTTCGTGTACGACATAAAATCGTTTCGAGGTCAGTAAACACAACCAGAATTCATACATAAGGCACATTTTCAGAAAAATCAAAGGATTGATTTTAAGTGTGCTGTATTTTCCAAACAACACGGTAATAACGACGGCCCGCTAGCATGCTCTACCAAAAGTAGTGCTTTGTTGTGTATCTGACGGACGAAAGCTAAACCAGTTCCACACCACTGAAGTTGCAGCATTTTTACAAACCAATTCTGGTTCATCCGTTTCATTTAACGATCCGCTTTCGCTCTTCTCATTCTGCGTCTCCGCCAGGTGCGTATGGAAACACCGGTAAATTACACCCAAAATTACACCGGTATTACTGTGAACGGTATGATATAGCCCAGCCCTACCTGACACCATCATGCCACCACCAGCAGCCTAAATTGTTCATATAAGACAGAATGGATTCATGATATTTATGCCAAAGTCTGAACCTACAATATGAATGTCACAGCAAAACTTAAGACTCATTGGATAAGGCCGTTTTTGTTGTTTGTTTATTTTTGGTGGGCCTATGTGAATTGTAGCTTTTGTAGCTGACAGAAGTGGCACCTAGTGTGGTTTTCTGCTACTGTAGGCCATTGAAGTTTAGAAATGCTCTTTTGCATATCTGGTCAGCTCAAAGCATTTAGGCCATTCTCCTATGACCTCTGGCATCAATAAAGCATTTTGGTCCAGAGAACTGCCGCTCACCTTTTCAGAACATTCTCTATAAAACCAAGAGATAACTGTGTGAATAAACCTCTGTAGTTCAGCAGTTTCTGAGATTCTTAGAGAAGCTCATCTGGCCCCATCAACCATGTCATGTTTAAGGTCAATAAAATGACCTTTCTTCTCCTTTCTGATGCTGGGTTTGAACTTCAGTAGGTTGTCTTGGTCATGTCTACATGCATACATGCAAGAAATAATAAGCAGCTTTACTTAATCAGTCAGTGAATGATTGTACATCAAGTTGTGTTTTTACACATCAACATAATCCTAAATCCATGTTGTATGAATGTCCCTGCTTTGATTACATTTGAGTACAATGCAGAAAATGTCCAAGTACATAAATAGAAAGATAAAAAAATCTAGACATCAATATCCTGTTTTCTATTTTAAGAACTATAAGATGCTTTTTGGGTGGCCCAAAAATCTATGTGTGAAAAACTTCCACTTTAGGACCTTCAGGGCTATTTTCAGGGCAAAAGGAACCTACCCTGAGAAAGTCTTTGGTAGGGCTAGAGGCTGATTGGTTTTACTTGAAGACAGATAAAAGTGACATATTTAAAACTCCTGCAACTGAGTGCAGGCACAAGAAAGAAAAAAGAATGGGGGGAAAAAAAGAAAATATAAAAATATAGGTCAGAAATACATCGAAGAGGCGTTGCATGTTTTTTCTTTCTTTATTACACCAGTGATGAAGTCCAGAGAGATTTCATGTCAGAGAAAGCTAAAGGCAGTGAAACAGACAGAGAATGTGAGCAGGAGAAGTAAAAAGGGAAAGAAGAGAACCAGTAGCGTTAATGAAAACAAAGCAGTGAATGGGAGAAATAAAATATAAGTGTCTGATTGTTTAATATTGACGACATTCTATAGCACTAAAATTACGTGTCTACACATTTGCACAACGCTGCAGGAAGGTGCCGCATTGCTGGGTTTTTGCAACTGAAGACTAGTCTTCATTCTGTCCACTGTTGCTGCTTTGTGTGCGTGCACACAGACCTGCAGGTACAGAACAGAAAGAGATGGATATAGTCGAGAGACAGAGAGCAGAAAAGAGAGTCGGAGACAGACAAGAAAATAGTCCGTATGTGTTGGAAACACGGCAACAGTAGTTCGAAGGAGCCTTTTAGCAACCTAAAAAGGTTCCTGAGAGCACAACCTCCGGACTGATTGGAAAATGAACCTTTTCTTCTTTTTTTCCCCCCCATAGTCAAAACACATGTATGCTAGGTTAACTGGAGAATTTAAATTGGCCATATGTGTGGATTAAAGGTAAAATGCCGTAAAATGTCACTTGTTGAGTGCTTTGCACAGTTAAAGCTAGAAGAGCCCAATAAAACTGCCAGTCCGTTCTATTTGAATCCTTACTTCTGCTGCATTTTATCTTGTTTTAGAACCCTATAAGTTTGTTTATAGTGGTTACTCCACTAACTCCAATGACTAATGAGTCTTGATCATGCCCCAGTGAAACATGGCTAAAGCAGACCCTGTTTGTAGCAAATCATCACAACTTTGTAATCAGACTGCAGCCTGCCTTTTTTCCTACTTTTCCATCTCCAAATGTGGCCCCACTCTTCTCATTACACTTGCTAATAATGTACATTTTCAGTGTGTGACATTAATGATTGAAATGCTACTAATCAATGTAGCAAACTAGGTTAGTTAGCCACTGCATATGTTGTAGAATTTTGGATGAGACACACAGTAGATAAGCTTTACGATATTAAGTAAAAACGAAACAGCTCAATAAAGGTTCATAATGGATAATGTGTAACCAAAACTATGTATTTAGGGTTGCAGCACAGTTACCATTCACCATGCACCACTTCTGCTTGCCTCCTCATTGAGTAACTAGAGGTAATTAAGCTGGGCTTAGAAGAATAAAAAGATGCCAATCAGAATTCATCTGCTCAGGTTTTAGGACAGACTAGCGATGTGGCGCTGTAACACACTGCGGAGCACAGGAAAACCTGACTTCACACAGAGCACAAATGCTTAGAGCAAGACAAGCACCATTTTTCATGTTGGATACTTCTGTTAGTACACTTCCTTGTAGTACACTGTCTACATAGTGGCTTTGAGCACCCCTGGTTAAAGTTTCGGTTGCTATCAATAAATAAGTGATTACTCACTTATTTATTTATTTTAAGATGACCTGATTTCCAAAAGGCATAAAGCAGCCTTCTTATAGCCTTCTCCTGTTTTGCGGTTATCAATTATTAAAATTTTCAGAGTGCTATGCAGTTGCTTAGAGAAGCCCATGGATGCAGATTGCTTAGACAAGGTTTCAGGAGTCTGAGTATTTAAAATGCTTTGAAATTTACATCACTTGGCCTTTTCAAACGATGATTGTGAACTTGCTAATTAAGGTCTGAGACCTTAGTAAAAGTTATCTCAAAGCTCAGATCTCTTGGGGTGCCCCAACTTTTGAGTAGGACTCCTTTCCTTTTATTCATTCTAAAACTGTACAAAGCAAAACCCATTGCTTAAATGTTGAAAAAAATGTTGTATTGTGTTTAACTGTATGCCTTTTGGAGATCAGTTCATACCACCCCACCTCCCTTTCTTTTATTCTGCTCGGCTTAGACCCTGCACCCACCCTGGTTCGGTTCCCCAGCCCCACTCCCCCCTAAACTGCTACTTTGGTGTCTGTTTTTTGTTTGCCCTTAAAAAATAATAATATCCCAGTTTTATTGTTAGAACTGGGATATTTATAGTCTCTCCCACTTTTTCCTTCCTCTAGTCTCTTAAGAACAGATCGCACTCAACTTTTTGACCATTGTGGGTACACCATCTGGATACTCATAATGCACTGCGTGTTGTAATAATTGTCAGCGTGAGCGTGCTTATGCACTCATACTTGCAATTGTAAGTAGGATTCGAGACATGGCAAAGTACTGTGTGAGTGTTTTCTGTTATTGCAAGCAAAGTAGGGAAGGACAGTGAGGATAGAAATGAGTAAAACTGGAATAAAGGATCATAGTGCACCTACACAGTGTGTGTGGATAGAAAGAAAGAAGTATGTTGTGCTTAAAATTGGCTTTATAGATTTCAGCTGTAGGCTGAAAATGCATTTTACAATGATTCCTCAGGTCTTTGAAATCAGCCTGTAAAAATATAAATGTAAATACCAATATCATATATTGATATGATAAAAACCTCTTTTTTCCTCACAGTCACTTCCTATGCTGATCAACTGCTGACATACATAGATTCAAGGCAAACATTCTTGCGTGCGCCAGTCATTATCTGTTGCAAAGAAATGAGTTAACATAACATCATGGCTTTGTGACCCTGAACAGACCAGAGCTTAGAATGAGTCAGTCTCTCTCTGATTTGAGCACACTGGCTTCTTTCCTCATCTCTAACACATTCGTTCCTCTGTACTAAAGTTTCAGATCACTAGTTTCACAAATGATAGTAGTAACTACCTTAAATAGTACATTTCTCTATACCTAAATATTGTAATCACTTTAATGAAAATAATTTTTATATATTATTTTATGAAAATAATATTTAGGCTCTAACATGCTCTATATGAAGAGTCCTGAGGTCCATAAAGATCATCATAACCTAATTGAATTTGACTGATTTCACCACCAAGTTCCTCATCTTGACTCTTTTTGTCATTGCTGACATTTTTAAAAGTGGAAGTTGTGTTATCAATCCGGCCAGATGGGCAGCTTTGGAAAATGTGAAGGACAGGATACATTTTTGACTTTAAACTATATTTTCATAGATTCCTCGAGCTTATTTTTACTATACCAAAGTAATAAAGTAATAGATAAACAATTAAATGACAGAAAGATTCCAGGTTTTATACATTTTTGTTGTTGTTGTTGTTTTTTAAATAGATCCTTACTGGAAAAAATGGGACATCTTCTGTGACTTAACAAAAACTTTCAGTATTATAATTACAGGACAGTCTGGGCAATGAGCTACCAGAACCTTTTCTATAATTTGTATAATAAAATTTAATTCGAAAGAGTTGTGCTCACAGATTTCTTTCATTTACTACAGCAGCTTTTCTTTATCACATAGAAAAACTGAGACACTCTTTTTTCTTATTTTACGATATCTCGGGGAATAAATGAGCAGTTAAACTTCTTGACACCGACAGGAAGGAGAATTTCACAGATGAAAATGGGCCTGAATGTGAATTTTTTTCGCTGAGTTTCCTCTCTGAGTCCTCAGGACATTACAACAGAACTCACTCCAGCGGTTACACGTTTACGGTGCACAACCTGATAAATACTGAATAAAACTGACGAGCAAGCTCATGGTCTAGCTCCCCACCTGACACTTTGCCCTTGGGGTTTAGAAAATGTGGACTCTTAAACTGCTGACAACTGCTTGGTCATAGCTGGAGTCCAGGCTTTCAGCACCTGCCTCAATCCTTGAGATTCACAGGGAGCAGAGTGCAAATGGTCATTAATCTAACAATAATAGCTGAATTGGAAGCTGTCTGGACATGCCCAGGAAGATGACTTTGAACATGATCAAATTTTAATCTGTTTATATTTTTTATAATTTATTGGTAAGAAAAAAAAGCATTTGAGCGGACATCTTGAACAACGTAGGAGCTTTGTTCATACACAACAGAAATAGCAAAAACAATATTAGATAACAAATAATTACTGGCATTACCAGAAACCAGAAACTTCCTCACTCAGCATTAATCATGAAGCATCTCCACAAGTACGTTTCATCTTCTGCAAACACAATAAGACAATCAGTATCACTCAGTGAACTGCGTGTTGAGACTATACATCCACTAATGCAGACCTTCCTAAAGTGTGGGGCCCGCCCCCTAGGGGGGGGCGCAGAGCCATTGCAGGGGGGGCGCGGTATGAAAATGGGGGGAAAAAAATGCTTGGACACTGCTAGCATGGGGCGCCCACACAAACGCAAAGCAGGAGATGAGATGAGATAGCCTTTATTTGTCAGTTGCAGGTCTTTTGCCCACAACCGAGATGACAGACCTTGCCGACCGTACATACAATACACAAACATCACATTGGGGAGACAGGTCAGGCTAGGTAGCGAGGAAAAAAAACATCGAAATGTGTAACACAAAAGGATAATACAGGAATGCACAGATATCAACACACCATAGCACAATAAACACAGACAAGCAACATGGGAAAGTGTTCCAGTGTGTACATCTGATCTGGGACCGCTGCAATCTTCGACTGTGCCTCCAGCTGACCCGATGTCCACATCATGGGGGAGGTAAGCGTTGGAGGTGGCGTTGGATCCGGGGTAGGGAATGTGATGCGTCAGTGAGTGCATATGCATGTGTGTGCGTGTCCATAGTTCAGCTGAGACAGTGTCCTTCATCCTGCCAGGCTAGGTAAACAGTCTTCCAGCCAACCCAGGTGGCCTTGCATGGAATGGGAAGGAACAGACTCAACACAGTCGTTATCAGGGTGTTTTGTTCGGCTCCAGCCTTGAGCCCACAGCTGGCGCCGAAGGGGTAGCCGGATTATGATGGTAATTTTTCTTTTGCAACAACTCATGAGAATTTCAAAGCTGTTCTTTAACACTCCGACACTGGTCTCTCAATCTCAAGATGAAGCATCGCTGAATATGTTTCCAAACCAACTTCATTCTAAGCCAAAGACTAGAAAATATGGTGAAGCATATCTGCCCTTTGGTTTCACCTGCACAAGTGCCAAGGTAGGTCTCCCCTGCAGAATTGGTTTTCTGGGCTGTTCAAATCACGGACAAACATAGGTGCAAAAAATTTTCTTGTAAAACAAAAGGGGGCCTAGCAAAAAAAAGCTTGGGAACCACTGCACTAATGTAACTGAAACATGTAACATGTACACACAGCGACAATGACGTTGGAACAGTTCCACTGAATCTAATCAAATTTATTTTCTGTCACTCTGGGCTCAACTGTCGTCATGCTGCAGGCTGATCATCGCGTCTGGTCGCACAGTAGATGTTACAGGCAGATGGAAGACATTTGTTTTAAATAAAAGCAGGAATAGTCTCAAAGAATCTAATATATATAGAGAGAAAGAGTGAATCATGTGACAAAGAAAGTACACCCTCTGTCAATTCTAAATTGTAATGCGTGAAGACATGATGAATCATGTGGCACTTAGCAGGTCTCAAACTTAGGTAAAGATGGCCTCAAATTAACAACAACACATGTCATACTAAACATGTCATTATTTCTTTTTAGCAAAACTTAGGCCAAAATGCAGAAACACTGTGTGAAAAATTAAGCACACCCTTACTTCTTCCATAGGAATTAAGAAGGTAAGTAGCAGCCAGGAGCTACTAATAAAATTTATTTGATTAATGAATCATCAGCAAGTGTGACCGCCTCTATAAAAGCAGACGTTTTGGAAGTTTGCAGCCCTGGAGCATCGAGGTGTGTGTTAACACCGTGCCAAGGAGGAAAGACATCATCAGTGATTGTAGGAGAAGCAATTGTTGCTGCCCATCAATTTGGGAAAGATTGTCAGGCCATTTCCAAACAATTTGAAGTCCGCCATTCTATAGTGAGCACAATTATTAACAACTAGACACCATAGACCACTTTCAGTCTACCCAGGAGTGGACATCCTGGAAAATTTACTCCAAGGTCAGACTGTGCAATCCTCAAACACACAAAAACATGCTAAACTCAGGAGCTTTTTTTAGACTCTGCTGTCCTTAGTGTGTTAAATGCTTATGTTCATGACAGTATTATTAAAAAAAAAAGATTTAACTTTTAACTAGACTTCTTTTGGATAGATGAGAGCAAAAATGTTTAGCAATGGTGGATGAAAAACAAATAGCATATCATCACGAGTGCCTCATACCAACTGTCAGTCATGATGGTGGAGAGGTGACAAATTAGGCTTGGTGATCATGAACGTCACTGTATCCGGTCTTTAAGTCTGAAGTCATTAGCCATGTCTGGGCCCAAACTTCGCTGCAGGTCCCTAAGTCAAATGATCAGTGCAGCATTACTGAGAGTTGAAAAACTGTCTAAATTCTTTTATCTGTAATAAAATAATCATTGTGGCTGCTCTACCAGTTGTAGCAATTAAGTTTAACATCCAGGCATCCATGAAAATGGAATTTATGACATTTATTAACAGAGTTAGAAGTTAGCAGGGAGTTAGCTCGCTAGCTTCCATCTATATATAATATACCATGTTCTGACTGAGGGATTTATGAAACAAATTAAAACATACAGCTCTGCTATCACTTCCAACATAAATGAAGACAGGAAAGTAAACAGCAGTGAAGTTTGTAGGGTTACTGAAGTTGAGCTAGCTGGTATATAATGATGTGATACGTGATCGCTAGCGAAACAGCTATGTTAGCATAATATAAACAGTAAAGCTGGAGGATAAACGCTAACGAACGGAGGACTTTTTTCCACTCGATAAAAGTTAATGTGAGGGTTCCCAATGGTTAGGGGCAAATGCAATCGCATGGCAGGATGCTGTAAACGGACCAAACGTCAGTCAGGAGAACTACCGAGATAATCTATCCACAGTATGAGGTTAGTCATTAATATACTGCTGCATGGGCTGGCCTGTAGATACATCGTAAGGGTTAAAAACTGAGCTTTAAAATGATTAGCGGTAATAAAAACCGAGAGAAGCAGACAGTGATCACTGACTGTTCAGATTAAACAGAACAAGATGCAAAGCATTAAAACATAAACATATTAAAAACACAACAGCCTTATAAATGCAGACTACTTTGGGCCCGGACGCAGGATTGTTAAATATATAATAGTCTTAATATGTCCTGTGTCATTGTTCATCTCAAATGGCATTTACCTAATCATGAGACCTGCTAAGTACCTCATGCTTTTGCTTTTTTGCTTTTGTTGTTATTTTTTTTTAATGTCCAGATATATAAAACCTTAGTTTACTTATTTACCATTTTACTGTGTATATTATTATTTACACCATGCAGATGCAGTCCTAGCTGCAGGTTAAATGTAACCTTTTTTTGTCGCTAAAATGAAGTTTGTTTATATAGAAGTCTGCGGGAAAACAGCTTGCTTCTTGATCCATGATCTCAATAAACAGTGGTCATAAACGTAGGCTAAAGGCATGTTAAATACAAGATGCTCACCTTTAAATTATGGTCCCCATTAGAATCAAAAAAGAGGAAAAAGCATGGTACTTTCAAATGGACCTATCTAGTGTATGGTTGTGCAATGTCCCTCCCCCTTTTTTCCTTTGCTCTTCAAAACACTACTATGGTAATAGTTCATGTTTAACATCAAGACTTTGACCAGTAATCTCAGTGCATTAAGCCCATCCCTTATACACAGTATATGGATTTAGTAGAAATTCTAGATTTAAAAAGCCGCTGTTTTGAACATGGAGCCAGTGCACTTCCCTCCAGCACCATCCAGCAGAAAGACAAACTTAGCAGTTAGCTAGCTGTTAAACATTTAGCACCCAGAAATATGTCTTAATATTATTAAAGAAAAGGTTTGGAGCTTAAAAGAAAGCATGTAATGGGGTTGTTCCTCCAGTTAACCAGAAGCTTCAGTCCACATAAATGCCAGTTTTCTTCCTATTTAACTGTTTACAAGAAAGTGCTTCATAACAATTTATTACCTCAGTAGTGTTCAGGAATTGTCAGACCCCCAAAGTTATTAAAAAACATGCTGCTTATTTCTGGCGATCAGCAGCCACTATATTGAGAGTAAATGCTGAGCACACAATGGGCTTGGAAATTTGGGGAGCGCTACAATGACAAATCAGTGTTTATTCTGAGGTTCCTTGTTTTCAACACTGGATTCCCTGGACGAGTGTTTTATTTTGCAAGATATACTAAGACTCTGGGATTAGGTATCATATGTGTTTGTCTACAGGCTATTGACGCCCTCTCAGTCACTCTCTCACCGTTTCATCTCCGCACTCTCCTCTCACTCATCATCTTTCAATGCTGCCTGATAGATATCATATATGAGGGCTATTATTTAATTTTTGATTTGCTCGGGCTGTTTTCCCTCAGCCATTACTCTAGCCGCTTAAGCTGTGATTGCTCTTGACATTTTAATAAGAAACTTTCCTGTGCTGACCCTAAGGTACCCACCACTATGTGTTCCGAATCACAAGTGAAATGTAACAGAAACTAAAGTGCAAAAGTAAACATTCAAAAATCCACCACGGTGTTCTCTTCCAGATTCAAACCCATATGGAAAAGATATATATAAATCTTATAAAGTTTGTATCTGTCTTGTGTGAAACTTGTATGAAAAGCATATAAGAGTGAAAACAGATATAAGATCCCTTGAAAAATTACATAATGAAACTTGTATGTTTTGGATACTTACTAAAACAATGTATGAAAGTAATGAGAAAGTGGCCACTTTCATGAGTAAATCATGTAAGCCTTATATGATTTACTCATGAAAGTGGCCACTTTCATGAGTAATCACATATAAGTTTTTACTATTTCTTTTCCATATGGGAATCCACGATTTCCACTGTAAACAAGTCAAGTTACTAGAGTCTCTCATGCATGTGTGTGCAATCCTTTGTTTTCCAGTGATACACTGATGATAGTGAATGTTTGCAAAAATTTCCCTCAGGATCAGTTTTTTTTTTTTTGTGACAGAACAGATGCCTAATCCCACAAACTGCAGATTCCTCACAACAGAGCAGATGCAACAAATGATTGCTCATCTTATTTTTGAGGATCACCCTCTTATCATTGAACAAAGTTATGACAAGATTTATTAATCATTTAAATGTTTGTTCTTTTTTATTCTTTATGTTAACCACTTCATTGTCAGTTGGGATTTGAATGTATCTTTGGATTAAACGACTGTGCTGAATAAGTAGCATGGTGCAGGAATAATGTAACAATAATTAAAAACCACTGACAGGTGAAGTGAATACCATTGATCATCCTCATGTTATAGGTCCACAAAAAAACAGAAAAAAACATATTAAAATCCAGTTGTAATCACATTTTATTACAGCTAGATGATTTTTTCATTAATGACATTGATGATTTTTCAAATGCCTCTTCAGTTCTGCTCGACAACCAATGTAACAGTGACATTGGGTCATCTATCTACATTTGTTGGTGTGCTAGTTTTCAAAAAAAACATGCTTTGCATACATATGACCATTAATGGTAATCTTTATGTATCTCTATCTAACTTTTGGAATGTATTTATTTATTTAACCTTTTAAAAATGGTTTTAAAAATAGTTACGTTGTGATATTTTTGTTATATTTAAGGTGTTTTTTGTGCATAGTGGCTTTTTTTTTTTTTTATTACCCTTAAGCTAAAAAAAAGGGTGATGGGTGTTTGTCATGACCCGGCTGGGCTGACAGCCAACATGGACACCTAAGTTTGTGAATGCGATAACTCAAGAACGACGTGACGTAGCAGCTTCAAATTGATACCATAGGTATATCTACTAGGAGGCTGAGAGGTATCACTGGAGGCCTCCAGTATTTTTATATCTGGTTATGCTGAGTTATTAGTTTACTTTACTGTTCCTGAACCTTTCAACATGTGGAGTTTGTTTGATCATGAAAAAGATGGCCCTACATTAAATCTAATGCTGCACGGTTACTAGCTAGTTCCCCAACAGTCAATGTTCGTTTACATGTTCATTTAAAAGCCAGTATTACATTTAGCTATTAGTATGATAGTTTATAAAAGCATATAAAAAGCTTAGTAAACTAGTTAGAAAGATAAAACTAACAGAAACAGAGTTGCTACAGTTGTTTGCATGCTTGTTGGAGTAAACATACAATCCCAATTGCAAATGCCATTTGATCAGCCTCCACTTGTCTTGGTAGGCTCATTACAAGATTTTGGTATTTGAGTGCAAGAATGTTCTCCTGTTGAGGATCAGAAGTATTTGTGAGGTCAGATACTGTGGCAGTAAAGCCAGAATCACCATTGAATTTCTAATTCATCCCAGAGCTGTGCAGTCAGGCTGTATCTCTCTGTGTGCTGTCTGCTTTTTCACTCATTTTCAGTCAGTGCAATACCATTTTCAAGGGAATGTTTGTCTTGTTGGGGTTTTTTTTGGATTTTTGGTTTTGTTTTTTTTCCTTAAGCCACTTAACACTGATCTATGGATCATTCAAGCATATAAATGGCACCGAACACAATGGATGAACCAGTGTTGTATCATAACACACAACTTAGCAAAGAAACTATTTTAAATTGTTTTTTAGGCACTTTGTTTATATGTGCTGATGCAAAAACACAGAACATGTTCTGCTTTTTTTTAATGAATGTATGATGAATATAACACAGTTTGACAGGCATAAAATAGTGTTTCTCCCAAAGATCTATTACCAGAAACCAAACCTCACAATTATATCACGATATTTAAAGGAACTCTTCGGGAACTTTACAGCCATGCTGTCACATGATAAAATAGGTTGTTGCAACTTTTGTCAAGCTTTTTAAACAGCTGCTTAAAGCACTCCTTTTCCACCATGTAACCATCCACTGCTTGCTCTTGCTGTCCTCACAAATGCTCACAAAAACCTGATATTTTTTATTTTAAATTTACATATATTTCCTTGTTTTAGCAATTAATAGGATACATGAATGTTTTTCTACTGCCTGTAGGTGGCAGTACTGCATTTAGAAGTGGTTAACCTATCTCCATTAAACAAACAAAAAACCTGTTAACAGCTGCCAGTGTGTCTGAACAGTGACATTTACTTTTTACTACACAAACAAAAGAAGAAACTTAAAGACTAAAAGGTTACAACAACTGTTAAGTGGTTCTGAAAAATTCAATGAAATCTCTGCCAGAAATAGCTAGCATGTAATTTGGGAGTGCAGCGCAATGGACAGCCTTTAAAAAAACAAAAAAGGCTGAACATCCCACCACACAGGTTAGTTTTATAAGAAATGAACTATTAGCATTAAAAATGAGCCCAAATCAATTACCTTTAACTTTTCCGTATACTTCTTTGTCTTTGACATGACAGCAGTCTCACAACCTTTTCATTTTTCTGAGCAGTCTACATTCTTACAGCCAGCAGCACAGCGCTCTATAAAAATAAATAAATAAATAAATGCATAGCTATGAATGGTACTCAGAATTTAATACTCATCTCACTTCTCAGGAAATACAAATACTTTCATAGCTAGAACTGCACTGCTTGATAGGTGAGACAAATGGCTCCCCCACTAACTTGTAATGGGCAAAGCCTCTTTTTTTTTAGCTTTTGAAATTCTAGATCTATTTTCTTTAAGTGTAAGTGAAATACAGACAGGCTGTTAGAGGAGAGACAGTGGGGGTGGAGTATGGAGGGAGGTGAGATCTGAAAAATTGAAGATGGATTTCAGAGGGAGTGGTGTGTGGGCATCAGAATGCTGATGGTGCAGGAGAGCGTGCAACTTGGGAAATCTCTAGTCTGTATCGTTTCTCCACTTAAACATTAGGATCAGTTTCACTGTTAGGCTTTCATGAGTGTCCTAATGCCTCACGCACTTTTAGGTTCATGCATGTCATGCATGTGTATTTATACAATTAACTAATGATTGATCATCATCAACAACAAACTACTCATAACAACTGCGAAGACATTTTACTATGCAGTTGCATTTCAGTAAATGACATCATCTCTAAGATTATTGTTATAACCTTCACATTTAAAATGAAAAGGGTCTGTTTTTTTTTTAATTTATTTGTTTTGTTTTAATATAGAATTCAAATTAAACTGTGTTTGGCAAACAAAAGAGAATACCATAAGGAGGTTTCTGTTAACAATAATGCTCAACAGAAATCATTTCACTGAGCAATACCAAGATACTTGAACACAGAGAGAATTATTTTACATTGCTGGCTTTAATGCACAAGTGACATTCATCAGAACGGAAATGACTGAAAGCACATAATTGATGGGAAATGCTTTTCTTTTTCTTTATACTGTTTTGCACTTACAACTCATTTTAATCTTAAGAATTTATAACACAGTCTAAGTCTTATCTGTCTCAAGAAGATAAAAAGTAGATCCAATCACTTTTTTGTTTTTTGGGTTTTTTGTAAGCATATTTGCCTCTGTAAGGCATCTTTCCCAATGGCTTATGGTATTACATTGTGCTGTTATCTGCTCTGGAGTCTGTTCTAATTGTTCAAAATTTTATTTAGCTAATCTAAATGAAATAAATATGATGGAGATACAACACATATGAAAACATACATGTTATATGAACATGCTGCATTCAAAACCTGTATGATCAGTATGGACTTATAGCACAGTGGTTGTAAGGTAATTATTTTTCCACATGCAAAATGCAGGTCACCTTTTATATCCTGAAGTAAGAAGTAAGATAAGACCTCCAGACAACTCTGATCTTTGCATGTATCCACCACGACTTTCCCCTGTGCTGTACCATCACTAGGACAGTGTGAAGATGGTTCTGGCAGTGCAAGATTTGTATCTGGACTGTTTCCTCACCTTTGCACGAGGTGACAGGATAGCAAGGTTACAGAATAGCACTGATGCCGGTCTCATCTCTACAGGAAGAATAAGATGCAATATTCCCCATTCAGAAATGGCAAAGTTTATCAGCCTTTGAGAAAAGCATCATGTTATGGTATTGTGTTGCATCTCAGATGCATTGCTTCACATCAGTGAGCTGCAAGTATATAGTTCTGGAGGAAAAAACAGTGAGAGCACTCCTTTATCCAGAAACCTTTACATGCTTACAGTGAGTGTGGGCTTCAGGGCAGTTACAGACCTGTCCTCACCACTAAACTGTCCAAATCTAGTGTGTTACTGAAGGTAGTGGTGATGGATTATCTGCCCTCCAGAATTCTCAATTATTCTCCTCCCCTCTGTGGACTGGCAATTAAGTTTGTTATTGCCGCAGGTGATTTAAGTGCGACTGACAGACTAACATATGATTTTTTTATTATTTTTTTTGTAGGCTAAATGATTTTTTCTTGTCACTCTGTGCTGTTAGTCTTCTCTTCCCTTCTGTGTAGTAGTCAACATTTGTTATTTAGGAATATATAAATGACCTAAAAACCAGTTTCATCTTAAAGTTGTTATAATACAATCAGAAATACGAAACAGTACATTATTATTTTAATTTATATAAACTTTAACTATGTTTGATACCATTTTTAATTTCTCATGCCACTGTTTTCTCCTCTTCTGTCCTTCTAATTCGTTTTTGTGAAAACACATCACAACGGTGGTAATTCAACCCACTGGAATTTTAAAGTTGCATTACATATAAGCAGTATTTATTAAAGGTAAATAATTAGAGCATTAGTGTAGTAATTAATTAGTAACAGAGGCTTTGCAAATGAAAGGAGCCTGAAAACAAATATTTGCACGTCCAGGAATCTACTTTCTTTTCCTCTGATGTCGTTCTTGTCTGTCTTTGCTTTGGCCTCATGTGGATATCTCCCTCTTTGTGTAAGATAAAGGACCTGTCTATAGTGGTTTCTATACTGTTTCCTCTGGCATCTCATCAGATATCACAGTGAGCAGGATCAGGATCCATTTACTGTCTTATAAAACAACCGGTCCCTTGCCAGTTTGGTACAAAATGATTCCATAAACAAAGTCACAATGTCTGCCCCAGTAAAAGGCCTTATGGGAGCAATGACACCTTATGAGCAATTTACGCTCCTGGCCTGGAGTTTTTTTGGGGGGTTTTTTAGCTCCACTCTTCTTGTTTTCTCCTCCCTCTGTCCTTTCATCTAATTATGTTACTACATTATATTCATTACAATTCTAAGTGATATGTAATCACTGCCAAATGTAATAGAGTGAAGTCATCTGTAATATTATTAATAATATGACCTCTTTTCTGTGTCTTGTCTCTCTCCCTCTGCAATCTAGTTGAGGAAGGCAGTGATGGACCACATCTCAGACTCTTTCCTAGAAACCAACGTCCCTCTGCTGGTGCTTATTGAAGCAGCTAAGAGTGGAAACGAGAAGGAGGTCAAGGAGTACGCCCAGGTGTTCCGTGAGCACGCCAACAAGCTGGTGGAGGTCAGTCATGAATTAAACACGGGGGCACAATCACACACGTACACATGCTCACTGATTCTCTTACTTTATATTAAATGACGCGTAGCAAGAAAAAAATATAGAAAGTTTATAACTTTACATTTTACATTTAAATGAAAGAGTGAGCAGGCAAACTGCAACTGAACATGTAATAATTAAAAAAATGTAGAGGTGGGGTTTTTTTTACCTTTTCATTTCCCTAGAAATAAACTGCTGGACTGAAAAGAATATTCTGTGTATTAAATGCACTAACAGAAGCAAGTGTGCATGTTCATGTGCACTTGACAATTAGCCATTGTCTCTTTGGCTTTGTTGGCCGAGTAGTCTTAGCTGCATGGAGACGGTATGAAGAGGTTTGACTCTTGCTTAAAGAAGTATTAGGTTAAAAAAATCCTTTTTACTGCCTGACTGCATCCTAATTTGAGGCGTTCAATTATGCTAAGTCATAGACAGTGAATGGCATGCTGACCATAGGTCTTCACAGTGGCCTGTCTGAACTGCTACCAAAATTTTAAGGCTGCATTGAGGAAGTTATAGTCCATCTCTCTTTCTCTTCTACTGACTAAGTCTCCAAGGCCAATCAAAACCTCAAAAACCAGATTACTGTGAACTGCTTCTAACCTTTTGGGGAATAAGTCCAAGTAGTTTAGTCATATGCATCTGATTCCTTTTACTGCTGAACAGCCATTTGCCTCCCTTCATCTCTACATAGAAAGCATAGTGGAAGCAACACACTCACACACATTCTAAACCCAATACACTGTTGCCATGCATGTAGCCTAACAAAATATGCTTGAGGTTGAAGCTATATGCCAATAGCACATATGGTACACGAGCCATTATGGCAGTGATAAAGACAGTGTTACTGACAAACATTTAAGGATAACATCATGTCAGACATGCTTCTGTGTAGTTTCTGTAACGTAATAAAGCCAAGCTGCATCTTGTGCCTTATCCATGTGAATGAATGGATGCTCTCCTTTGAGGGTGCCTAAAGTTCCTGGTTTAAAAAAACCCCAACCTGTGACCTGGGAACTCGGTATGGGGTATGTTTTTTGGTGTAATTTTGGTGGTCTCACCATACGGAGGTTATTTGTGGGGGTCTTGAGGGGGTAAAAGTGTTCCAATAGCTAGGAATCTGGTATTGGGGGTTTCTTGGGCAGGCGTTTTGGATGACGAGGTGCCCTATAGGGATCTATTCCAGTCCATTTTAAATGGACTGTCCAAATACTAGGCAGCACGGTGGCATGGTGGAGCACTGTTGCTGCACAGCAAGAAGGTCCTGAGTTCATTCCACCATCAGGCCGGGGTCTTTCTGTGTGGAGTTTGCATGTTCTCCCCGTGTTTGCATGGGTTCCCTCCGGGTACTCCGGCTTCCTCCCACCGTCCAAAGACATCCAATTAGTGAGGATAGTTTAATTGATTAATCCAAATTGCCCATAGGTGTGAATGTGGGAATGAATGTGAGCGTGAATGGTTGTCTGTCTCTGTGTGTTGGCCCTGCGACAGACTGGCGACCTGTCCAGGGTGTACCCTGCCTCTCGCCCTATGACAGCTGGGATATGCTCCAGAGCCCCCCGCGACCCTGAAAAGGACAAGTGGAAGCGAATGGATGGACGGATGGATGGATATCCAAATACTAATTCATCAGTAATTTCCCAGGATCACTGTAAAGATGAATGGAATATCACAAAATATCCATGAGAAATAGTGAGAAAGCTTAAAAATGTGGAAGAATATGTGTTGTGTTTCACTTGAAGTTGGTTTTAGGACATTCCATATTGCTTTTATGAGGTTTTCGTTTATTGCCCATCCACTCAACGGCAGGAAGATAGCGGATGGAGTCCTGTGATAAATGTCTGTGCCCTTTGATGGGAGTTGCCTTTTGTTCTCATGGTCCATTCAGGGGAGCCTTTAGAACCTTTAGAGCCTTTATGTGGGCCTCTCGTAAAATACTGTCACTTAAAACAGCACTCTAGCTTTCGTTGACTTCAGCTGAGCGAGTGAGTGATTTGTGTGCCCTTTTGGTTTCCCCCAGCTGTTTGTTGATGAGAGGAGTCCTGACTGATGCTACACTCAAAATCTGTGCTTTGCATACAGCAATCTTAAAGCTTTCTGTAGCCCTGGGACATTTCAGGCAGATGAATTCTGTTCTCCTTATAAAGGAAAAAGGAAGAAACGTTGCCTTGTGTTTATATGCAGTTGTTTGTATGCATTGAGTTGGCTGTAAACTGCAGTCAAACCTGAGGGTAGTTTATCAGCTGTACATTGGTTTGTTGCAAGTTGTTTGTGGCGTGTTGCAAGTGGTTGTTAGCAGGTACAAAACCCAGATCAGCTGTGTGTGCAAATTATGTTATCGATCAAAATAAAAAATATTTATGACAAAGTTGTTTCTAGCTGCGAACACATAATGTCCACATTGTAATGGTCTTGGACGTTAAAATTGTATAACAGTATCCTGACTGTTGCTGTCTGGTTGTTTCAGGTCACTTATTCTCTTTTAACGGTTTCACAATATGCTTCTAATGGAGCTAGTTCTACACAAACTTTTTTTTGGTATAAAGATGATATTTTCCAATGAAGACTGATTGAGAAAAGATATTTTCATGCCCCAGAGCTCTGAAGGGTTAAATTGGTTCATCAAATGCAACCTGCAGCGCAGCACAAGCATCTAAATTTCCGTTCATGAGATAATGAGGTGCTATGTCAATAAAGTTCTCTTACAGTGCTCAAGCCATGATTGTATGCCTACATTTATGGTTTCCTTTGAGTGATTGGAATTAGTTATTATTGTGGCAGAACACTGACTCGGCTGTCACGCAGTTAAGTTTTTTAAGCAAACTTATTAAAGGAGCTTATAGAATAGTGATCAGCTCATTTGAGCATTTTTCCTTCATCAGATTTAATACTAAGGAAGCATTAAATTTGATGTTTGAATGATAAATTGATTTGATTCTTAGATAAGTGTCATGCTGCAGTTAGAGAAACATTATTTTAAGTATTCCAATTAAAACTTCAAAACATAATGTACAACACATATTAGCAGCTTTGTAAGTGCATGTTTCATCTGAGAAAAGTGAACCACTATGTAGCTCATATGGAAAAGTAATGTACTCACGTGTATCTCACTGACCACTCAAAGTTGTTTAGAATACAAGTCACATTTAATCATGCATGTGCATTCATCCAGCTTTGTATTCTACAAGTTTTAAGCACTTTATCTACATCAATCCAAGCCTAATTTTTTTCGAATCACTATTTTACTTAACATGCATGTCTTTGGTATGTGTTAAGAACCCAGAAACCTTGCTGTAAGGCAGCAATTTTAAACCAATACACCAACCTGAAAAGTATTTCCTGTTTTATCGTTCTTTTCTCTTTGTTCTTCCTTTTTCTCTTCACTTCGTCCTCACCCTAACTAGTGTAGGCAGATGGCCACCTTTCTGCAGCCTGACTCTGCGAGAGGTTTCTCCTTATTAAAAGTCGACATTTTCTTTCTCCACATTGTGACCAATTGCTTTTTTTCCTTTGTTTTCTTCTTCTTAGTATTGTCAGGTCTTTACTTTGCAGGATAAAGTACCCTATAAGTACTGTTAAAGACTGTTTGTTGCAAAGAAAAGGTAATATCATATCACAAATCCCAATACATACCAAATTAAAAAGTGCCATATGGATATTACAAGTTTAGAGTGTGCAATGAGCAGCTCTGCGCCTTTGTCAGGGTAAGCATGTAAATTACTTGTCCATACTAGCTAATACACTCACGGCTGTCCTATATAGCAGGCAATATCATTGTCTTTCCTGTCATCATCATTATTCGTGCTATCGTAGACATAGTCATCATAGCCACCATTGCAATCCTCTAATATATTATGGTAATTAACATTCTGATGAATGTCACTGCAGTCATCTCCCTGATGTCAGGGAGGAGCTGTCTTAAGCCATTAGAACAGAGTTTAGACACGATCAGAATCAAAGTAAAGTCAAATCAAAGTGCCTCTTTTCATGTCTGCTTGGTTTCCATTTAATTCTGCCCCATTTGGCTCCACAGTATACAATGTGTGTCTTTTCTTTCACCATTGTTCTTTTGTCACTTCGGTGATGAGCAAAGTTTACCCTGAGGACTCCCTTAATCACATCATATTCATTACACCAGCTTGACCACTAACAGGAAGTAAATAAACTTTAAGCTGAGGATGTGATTGCCTTAAAGGACTGTAATGACAATGGACCTGCCATAGCCAAGCAAAGATTGTCTGTAACTTCCAGAATTGATACTCTCAGTTGTATCAATTTGGTCACGTTTCCTTTTCCTGTTTTTTGTATGGGATACATGCACAGAGAAATACAGCGATAGCTCCTTTTCAAGTCAGAGAGATAAATTTCTGGGTATCTGTGTATCACTATTCTATTAGCACAGATTGTGCTAATTAATTCCCATGACTATCCTTAATGAGGACCTAATACTAACCCATCATCAGTCCAAACAGATGCATCAGGGGTAACAGAATAACAAACTTTGACTCCACTTACACAGAAGCTTCTAAGATAAAAGAAATGAAATGTGCAAAAGAAAAAAATATTGTACTATAATATGTCCACTCTCAGGATTTCATGCATACATGCATTACATAAACATTCAGTATATCCTTATATATATTTAAGGCATAACTTTTACATAACCTGTTGTTGAATCACAAATTTACTGTAGTGCAACTATAGTCTAGATATTTTTCCAAGTTGCTTGTTCAGTTCTGGCTGTTATCATTGGAGCTATTTAAATGTTTAGATAGCAATAAACTATTTCAACATGGGGGGGTGGTTAAATATAAATTCATGAAAAAAAAGCCTTTCAGTATGAACGATAGATCTCTTTTGATCTTTACTTCTAACCGCTCTTTCCTGACTAACTGTATTTGTCTTGCTGTAATTGTTTGTTTTCTACTTTCTACTAAGTACATATGTACAGTTTCATTTGGACCTTTTCTATTACATCTGCAGACCGAGCTCACCACTGCCCACATGGATGTGCTCTTGTTAATTTAAACACAAGATGAATATCCAATCTTTTAAAGTTACCGTAGTTCCTTTTTATTACCACTGCAGTGAGATTCTATACGTGCCAGCAATTCTTGGACATCTAAAGGACGTTACGCTCCATCACTATTCTAATGTCAGAATCAGATTTTCCTCTGACCTTGACTCCATCTTGGAGCAGTTCTGTTCAGCAGCTGTGGCATTATGAAGGACACTTCTACATATGCTTTATCTCTGAAATACCTCTGCAGTGCTTTCAGAACCATGCTTGGTAAACACACAAATCCACATGATGTCTGATGCATGATTAGGTTGCTTGGCTACTATCAACCTCTTTGCGAGCTTTATAGATTTTTGTCTTTTTAAATGTTGTTTGATGAGATTTAAAAAGTCTATTTATTTGTCACAGATTGTGCAACAGCTTAATCCCTTGAGTTAAATATGCAATAATTACTCACAGCAAATGTAATATTTCCTGTTTAAGAATTTGGTGTGTTGTTGTCTGCGAGCTGTGGAGCTTTCTCCATACGTGGCTGCAACTTTTGCTGGTCAGTTAATCTTCATCAGTTCATTAGCTTTTCTTACTTTTGATTTACAGCAGCAACCTTACTTTGGACATGGAGTGAATAAAGGGGATAGTCATACCCTCTGTGATTACACATAATCAATACAAAATTGAATGTAACAAATACTGAACTGGCCTTCGGGGCTCAACGACATGAGACAGACTGCAGCACTAAACATTCTTCTGAGGTCACCGCATTAAGCACTTTACTGGACGGTTAACTGGGAAGTGGATGGATCACTGTTGGAACAAGTCTATTTGTGATGACCTGAACCTGTAGGCCAACATTAATCCTCTCTTTGCATTCAAAGTTTTTAGCCCCCCAAAGAAATCGCCCTTTGAAAGATTGGGAGTGCATTAAAAGGTTCATCGCATGCTACCTAATCCACCTCATGTTGTTCCCTTTTGGAGTTATTTTGATAGCAGGTGTGTTGATAGCAAGAAAATTCCATAAACAAATGCAGATACACAAGCACAGTCTCATTCGAAGTGATTTCTTTTATCATTTGGATTCTCCCAATAAATCATGTGATTGGATGCAAATTCATACTGCTGCTTTTAAAATCCACACTTTATGCTTGTGTTCATTTTGAATTCTTTACCATATTCAATATGTGATACACAAATGCATCCGCTATAAACTTGATCAACAACAGCAGCCTTTACATGAGTGAAAGTACATGCAGCTATTTGAAATTAAGCACTTATTATGTGAAGCTAGTTTTTCCACTGGGTGGAGTTTCTCTGATCTAAAGACGCCGTCTTTTTTGTGGTCACCTTTGACTGCAAGTTTAAATCCGCTTAAAGTTTGAAAGGGAAGTTCTTCTCCTCAGTTTTACTTTTCACGAAATGACCACGAGATGAGATGGGAGTTAAGGTTAAAGTTTAGCACAAGGGAAGTAGAGGAAGTACTTTCATTTTCTCAGCAAAGCAGGTAAAACTGTTGAGCGCACATTGAGTGCATGCTGAACATCCCTGGAACTGTGGGTGTATTTTTTATAGTCAAAACTATTGTACTTTTGTATTTCCCTGTGGTACTGTAGCAAACTATAGTCGTGATACAAAGCCAGCTGGCACAAGATCACTGCCCAGCACCTATAAGAGTCTTTGAGGCGGGTGTTTTGTTTTTTGTGTGGTGCTTAGTCCTCAGGCCTCTTGGTGCTTTTCTACCCATCAAAGATATCTAATGGGCAGCCAAGGTTTTTACACATTGCAGGGCATGTCAGACCTGAAAGTGTACCGTCAGTTCAGTCCATTAGAATTCAAAGACAGAACTGAGGAGAGGTATACCTCTGAGGGAAGTACAAAGGGGATTTTGAAAGAGTGTGGTTTGAAAGAAAAAAAAACAGTTGGCTGCATCATTAGGAAGTAATACTAACTATAATAGACCCAGTAGTGATTGAAATAAACTAGACAAGAGTTTCCCTGGTAATAAAAACGAGTCTGTAATATACTGACAATATCTGATGTCTCCAGAGAGCAAATGTCAATCCCAGTTCAGTGAAGTCTGTAAAAATGTAGTCTGTAAAAGATCAGATCAAAGTTTATTCAAATAAATAAATATAAGATAAGATTATAAGAATAAACCTATTTCTATTGGTAACTGACATGTTCAGTGGTCTTAATTTCACTTAAAAATTATTAATTTTTTTATTTTATAAATTGCAGTTTTAATGATGCAATATATTAAATTTAATAAATGATTAAAGTGGATCCATTAAATTAATTCAGCTGTTTAGCTGTGGCTCCCATGAAGAGTCTTTAATTAACTCAATCTTATAGACTTTAAATTCGCTTCCTAATGACTTCTTGGAAACAGTCTTTAAAAAAGAGTGGCGCAATCTGCACAACAGAGGTCACACAACACTGTACTGACACTATTAAGCCAAAGAAAGTGTGTGAGGGACATGCTTTTAAAGTCATGAATTTAGATTTGTGAACATATGTAAAGAAACAAATTGTCTACATTTAAAAAGCAGAAATAACGCTATTTTTAAGTTGATTTGATTAAACTAGAACTGTAAAGAAAACATTTTAATTTCCACATTTAAAATGATGCAAGTGAGGCTACCAGACCCACCAGACCAGTGGCTGCCACTCTACCAGACTGACCTTGGTCACAAATAACAAAGCACTTTTTTTGTCCTTTTTGTCACGCCTTGCACACACCTATGGGCATCCTCTGACTTATTAATTACATTTAATATTTAATTAAATTACAGAATTATATTAAAACTCTCCCTACATGTCCATAAACACTAATATTTACTGTTTTCTAAAAATGAAAATATTCTGAATTTGATATATAAATACATATTTCGTTTCGGACATGTTTTGAAATGTAGCCTTTTTCAATAAGACAAGGCCACAGACCAGTAATATGGTTTTTTTCTTCTTTTTGTTTGTTTTTTAGCACATAAGAAATACGAGGCTCGATTAAGGCTTTTTCTTCCGATTCCCAACCCACGGCCTTTTTCCTTTCTATAGTTAACTGTGTACTGCTCACAAAACTGCAAACCAAAATGAAAACCCCACACTTTCAAAAGAGGGCTGTTAATGGTTTGGGGGATTTTTGCCATGATTTTTTCTTTCGTTTTATTTATGTGCAAAATATCACGGCAGACTTTCAGCTATTTCATATTTTACATCAATTGAAGCGTGTGCTAATGTATAAATATTCAAGTTAACAGGCTAAAGGCTAAGGCTTTTGTTATTCTAAGAACATTACATTGGATAATCAGGTCAAAACAAAATTTGCTGCAGATTTAGGAAAACAAAGAAAACTGGCAGCTAAAGGGAGACCCAGTCCCTGCGCTTAGCAGTCATTTCTTACAATTTAGTATTGAGGGTGGTCTTAGGGGGATCAAACCTAAAGTAAAGTAATCTGATCAGTACTGCTACAGGCCACAAACAGTAAGTCTCAGCCTTGAGAGGTTCTCACTGAAAGAGAGTCACTGCTAAAGCTGGAGTCATTGATTTCTCTCAACTGTACTGTTCCACGTTACAGTGGTGCTATGGCCTGATATTTTAGCACTACCATCATTATCACATATTATTCTTGTCTGCTCAGTATTAACATCAGACTTATGGAAATAGTATGACAGGAGATGAGGTTAAACTATTTGCACTGATCATAAGCTTTAAAGGTAAGATGTGTATAATAAAAATAGTAATTCTTTCTCCACAGTGGCAGATGCTGAGCAGACATTGCCAAACATACATATATATATATAAATATATATACTGTACACATAATGTAGAATTTGGATTCTAATAATAACGCGGCATCTTTGGCAGCTTTTCCTCTTGGGCTCTTTGTTAATTTCTCTCTGACTCATTCCATGTTTCTGAGAGGGAATTTGTCATCATCCCTTTTTCTGATGAAATACCGCTGCGCCCTAGGATGGAATCAAGCAATCTTTTAATCTGAGGCTGACATTTATATTATTTGTGTTACATCTCCACTGTCCCTAAAAGAGGGAAAAGAGAGATAAACAAATGGAAATTACACTGGCATCAAGCATGTATTCACAAAAGAGTGCCCCTAACCTTCCCCTGCAGGCCTAAGGGAGTCAACTCAAGGGTCCGTTATCTCTCAGAGAATACAAGACTTGGTGGCAGTGTTTGTGTGGCAGACTTCGCCAAACCTTGCCCGAGCAAGTTGCCGTGGAGATAAGCTTAGTTCTGAGAAAACAACGTCAGCATTCCCGCTAAGAGCTGGGATAGCTTCTCTAAAGGTGCTACATGACAAGGACTAGAGGAATTCCTGTCATGTTTTTCAGATATGACACTAAGTGGATTACACAAGATTAAGTCTGACAAAAGCAAAAGCAAAAGAGGAATAAGGCTTGACATAGTACCATGGTTCCATGCTTTGAACAACTATCCTTCCTATGGTAATATGAAATATAGCCCAGCATAAATCCTTAATTATATCGTGTACCAGTGGGGCTTTAGTCATATCACTTGAGATGTCACATAATGCCTGTTTCCCTCAGATTCATGTACCATTTATCCAGGATACGAAGAGAGTTTTTTAGCGTGCAAGGCATCCGGACATACGCCTTCTGTCTGTAATGCAGAGCTACATAAAAAGGAATTCTCCTCATTACTCATGCAATGAATAATGTATAGTATGTACTCCTGGGACAACATTTTTCTAAATATCTGGTAAGGAAATGAGTAGATGATGACCTTGAATCGCAGTGTCATATTAGTTGTCCGACCACTGAAGACTAATAAGTAAGGAGCACTAACCTACAGCTGAGCTAGTCCTTTTGTGGTTTTATAGTGAAAAGCATGGAATATGTGTGCTGTGTTTTGAAGAATAGTGCATTAGAGAAAAAAAATATTTTCTTATTCACACCAATGGAATATGAACCTCAATTAGTCATTGATTGTGTAAAGGGCATATACTTTGAGCAGGGCAACAATTCAATATGTGTAATTAGCTGCACAGTGATGTTATATCGCACACAATAGTCTGTCTGTGTGAAATAATTTGAGTTTTACAGCCAACTTAATATCACAGTAATGCAAAACAATGGATTTGGATTTTTATGGTGGCTGTGAAGATTCACGGCTCTGATGTGAAGAGTTTCTACATGTTCAGTAGTGTGGGAGATAATAGATGTCTCTTATATTAGGAAAGAAGTTTAGCATGCATAGCGTTAAAACAAAGCCAGGGTCAGAGGTGAAGATGTTTAGACTACACAGCTCACACACCTATCGTATGTAAGCTGTGAAGACAACTCGCATTGTAGAAAACCACTCAGTTCAATCTGTTTTTGAGAGGATACACCTGAAACTTATTCATGCCACCTATGTCTTGACTACACGAGCCACAATTGGCTAAGAGAGAGGTCTATTGCTATGAATAGAGTCAGCATGTAACTTGCAGTACCACTGAAGGCCTGGACACATTCATGCACAGAACAGTCCATAATTTTCAATTTTTCTCTTCTCCTTTTCATTGATGGAAAGACCTCCACTAGTCATCTTTTGTCTATTAAAATTTATCATCCATAGAGGTACTGTAATGGATGGTGAAGAGACCACGTAGAACTCTCTGGCAGCTTATTTCAAAGTGAAAATTGACTCTTTGTACCTGCTGATGGGTATTTTTAAAGCGAGATCTTAAACTCAACTCTGTGAATGCTGAGTGCAAAGAAAGATAAATGAAAGAGCTGACTGACAAAATAAAATGTTTTGCAAAACTGGAAGTCATTTGGCCTACTTCACCGAACATACCTACATTCTCGGTAACAGCTTTAGCTAAAAACAAATATGAGACGGGAATTTAAAGGATTTCATTTTCAAATTGAACCTTGCCTCCATAAGTGCTTAGATCTGTACTATTATTGTCAAGGATTTGACCACAAGTATCATGGCGATTCTCTGAATGCTTAGATTGATTGGGACTATTGACTGCTCATCCAATTCCTCACTCAACCTGATCACCATCAACCGTGCTAATACACCAAACCAGGGGTATAACTCTTTTCCTTTGGCTCATCAATTAAACGACCTCTTTATAAAAGGGTAAATTAAACCTCGTCCCACAGCCATTTTACCTCACCGACAGCAGGTTAATGGCTCATCGAGAGTCTGTTCTCTCTCCTCAAACTGATCTCCTCCATCTCACTCCTGCTCGCCATTATATACATGTCTGTTTATGACATTGTGCACATATAGATGTACAGGACAATCTTTTACACATGTGTGGCTTTACTACAGTAAAAGCTGATGTTGATTTTCATGTTGAGTAAGGGACAAGCTAAAATTCAAGGTTTTGGTGTGTAGTTAAAGTCACAGAAGGACAAAAGAAAGGGAGACTCTAAGTATTCTTGTGTAGTGTCACAAGCAAATGAGCCCAGATTTCTGTCTCCATCCTTAGTGAACTGTCTGGGCTGTGGGAGGTGTGGGATTATTAAAGGTTTGTACAGAAGAAACAGAGGACAACTCCCAGTAGACATAAGCTGCCCACAGGAACTTGACAGATCAGAAGAATCAGTTCATACTTTTAGGTGAAACAGGAAAAAAAGACAAATGATCACTGCTTTCTGCAAAAGCACAGCCAAGACTGTATTGTGTTTTTTAGATCACTGAACAAGGCTTCAGATACCTTTCAGTTTTTGTATTTTACAGAAAATAAACTGAAATGTAAAGAAACACATGCCACAGATAAGACGAAGCAGATTTTCTACTCAGAATATCTAATATTCACCCTTTATTAACATTACAGTACTGTGCAAAGGTTGTAAGCGGCCAATGATCTCTTTATATTTTTCATCTAAGGGGTTAAACTTTCTTGTATTTTCAAGTAGTCCTCAGCAGTAGTACTCTAGGCTTTCTGAAGGTCTTTCCAAGTTGGTGTTGTTGTTTTTGTTTTTTTGCAGTCCTTGTACTTGACCATTTTGTTTTCAGGATTTTTTGTGTGATTGATTGTTTGTTTGTTAAGCCACTTTACACTCATCTGCGAATCATTCAAGCATAAAACAGACACATAACTCAAGGGATGGACCAGTGTGTGTGTATATATATATATATATATATATATATATATATATATATATATATATATATATATTATAAGATAACATACTTTGAGCCACATCCCTAAGAAAAGAAAAAAAATCAGGCAAAGACCTCAGCCCCTTAGATGTAGCTGCACCTTCAGTTTCAGTTCAATTGTTCATTGATGCCTAATCAGAAATGGTCTGAGTGGAAGGGTGGCGGTCAAGTGTACACTCTACAGGACTAAGTCCTGCCCCCACACCATTTATACATTACATATACATATGTACATATTAATTAAACTTATGTTTACATGCTTTTTATCAGTATTTATTATAATTAACTTTGTTTTTATCAATATTCATTTATACTTTTAATCCCGTTTTTAACACTGGGTTACACAAGACACTGTTCTTAAGGAGGGAAACAGGGAAAAAAAGGCTGAGGTAATTTACAGAAGAAGTGGACTGAAAATCGGTGGCCACATGTCTTATTTTTACACCGCTGAGGCTCTTTCATTGCACTCAGTGATGTTAGGGATCTTATCAAAACTGCAATCTCATTTTTTTGGTCACTACCCAGAACTTGTGTCTATAGGCGAGGGTAAGGGTATAGAGTCACTGGTAAATCATCAGATTTGTTTTCCATTGTCAGGTTTTTCTTCACCACAACACCCCACTGTAGAGTCTGATGTGATGCAGATTCTGTTCATCCCCCGTTTTCCGTCCTCATTCACTTGTAAACAAGATCCTGATATACTTAAACTTCATCAGCAACATGTCCCTTACGCGGACAAGCAACCATTCACCATGGCTTCAGAACTGGAGGTGCTAACCCTAACCCTTCTTCACCACCTGATAAAGCCAACAGAAATAAATCATCCACAAAAAAGCAGAGATGAGAGTCCTCTAAAGTGGCAGCCTTTCACCACTTGAGTTCACCTAGAAATCCTGTCCATACAAGTCATGAATAAAATCAAAGAAAAGGCAATCCTGGCAAAGTCCACCACTCACTGGAATGAGTCAAACTTATTGCCATAAGTGCAAACCAAACACTTACTGGCTGTAAAGAGATTGAATGGATTCATAGCAATGGACCAGATAACCAGCATCCACCATAGGAGCCCATCCTCCACTCAGCCGTCTTAATTGTCTTAAAAATAGGAACCACTCCAAATCACCATGACACATTCATCAAGACATCCCCCCAACAGTTAGAGCTTCAAGTATCTCAGGGGGAATCTGATCCAACCCAGGGGGCCTGCTACCAAGGAGCTGTTTAACTGCCCTATTGACCTCATCCCCAGTGATGGGGGAGTCATCCCAATTTGTCTCCAGATTCTGCTGCTGATATAGAAGGTGGGTCTGCCTGAAGACTTCTTAAAGAAATTACGAGAAAGCTTGCCTCAGGGAGTTTAAGTTATGCTGAAGAATAAAGGTGGTCATACCAAATATTAATTTTTAAGCTGGTTACAATTGTCAAAACTCTGTTTTTGCCTTACATACTATAATTCCATGTATGTGTGTACACGTTTCACAGCAAAATGTAAAGAAATGAGGGGTGAGGCTATTGCACATTACTGCATTATTTTAGAAAAGACGTGTATGTAAATCACTGCAAGGAGTGTATACAGTTGATACAGACAAACTAAAAGGGTTTGACTTGCTTCACCAGTGTCTTGATGTCAAATAGCCTCTTGCACCTAACTGTTCACCTGATTCCAAACACCAACTTCAGCTAGCCTTTCTCAGCTATTGGGAAATAGTCCTCATCAAACTTTCCCAGTGTCCGCATTGATGTGATATCAGCCAAGTGCATCAGAGTGAGTACAGTTGTCGATCCCTGTTTAGAAATAACTACACGAGAAACTGTGTGCAGCGATCCCTTAAACTTCCCTGTAGACATATCTTTGATTTTTAAGAACACGCTTCTATAACTGGTTTCCTGTATCATTAATTAAGGCTTAAAAGGAAAGCTACAAAAAAGATGAATGGCCACTATTATAAAAAACAAAACAAAAGGAAAAATGAAGCATCATTTTATAGCCCTAGTATATTTAACTTTCACTACATTTACATTTTGTCACTGTGCTGGTATTTGAAACTAGAACCATCCTATTCTGTAATATGAATGTTAAAAAATGTACCGCTCGACTCCTACCAAGCTAGATTGCTAATGCGGAAGTAAAATCTCGAAGGAGCTGCTCCACAGCCCCGTCTTGCCTTCCCTGAGGTAGAAAGCCCTAGTTTGAGTGTTCACTTACATCATCAAAGGGCCCTTCTGTCTCATGTAATATTAACATGTGCTAAATCAGTGGCAAACAGCAGCAGCAATGTTTACACAGCATTAGCACAGGCTTGCAAAGTCTCATAGACAGGGTCTCTCTTTGTGTTCAAAGATTAGGAGGCTCTGACACCCACATGAAGTGACAGGATTATTGTATATATGGGTTCAGTGTTTTACAAGGTGGTTAATTTAGACTCATTGCATTTGTCCCCTACATGAGCCTTTTTGAGCAGGGGGGGGGACATTCCTGTGTAAACTGTCTGACATTTTGACACTGGCTCAAATCTAATAATCAGAAAGCATTTCGAGGTGAAGTAGGCTGTCACCGTGAATTCAGATTTGCTGGAAATTAAGTCCATTAATCACATAGTGTTTCATTTAGTCCTTTCCTATATACAGCTCTGAAGTGTGCCTAGGTGAGAGAATAGGAGAGACCGGTGCCTTCAGTTGGAAATACTGAGAGAAAGAGAGAAAATGCTTGGTAGTGCAGAAGAAAAGCCATCAATTCTCATTATGAACAATAGATCATCGCTCCTAATTAGTACTACAGCTTTTTACCATAGTACAAATGCCAAATAACGCAAGCTAGCGATTGCCGGCACCTCCCATTACTGATTAATGAGATACACGAATAATACCTATAAGGGGCTCGAGTTTTTGCCCCAGATAGCTTATTAAAGATAAGATGTGATATACTGCGGGTCAGGTCCTATTGGAAAATATATGCGGAAATATATCCATTCACAGAACCGTTAAACTCTGCTTAGTCTGAAGCACGTCTTGTTGTTTAAAGCAAAGGCTGTAACTTTTCTTTGGATTAACAACTCGATCTGAAGATTTCTGAAGGTTTCAAGTTACACTCACTGGCATTTGTTCAGTAATCATGAAACAATAGAATAGATGGGGTGACTGGGATTTGTCCCTTGTCAAATTTAGAGTGATGGGTGTGGAGAGGAGAGGAATTTTGGCACCAACAAGAGAGTATTGGTCGAGCAAGGGCCACTATAGATAATTGGGATCTTCCTTTTTAGATGATTAAGATGGTGTTACAAATCTAAAAAAAAAAGAAAAGGAGACAGGGAGGGGCTTCATTAAGGTAACAAACTTTTATACTTGTCCTTACTTTGAAATATTCAAAGTACAAGAAGTTAATTTAAAAGCTAGTCTTTTAAAGGCTACTTGTGTAACACATATGCTGTAGTATATAGTACATAAGTGCTGATGCCGTACAGTTTTGATTCATTGACTGTATAGCACACATCTTCTCATCTGTCACATTTGTCCCAGTTTTGCAGATAACAGCCCAACTGGGTCCAAAGACACGGTGCCTTCTGTCTTTTCTACATGGCTATTCACATGCCAGTTTTTTGACCATGTTCACTCTTTAATATTTCTGCTTATGGAAAGCATGCCGACATAGCCACATGTTTGCTTCTGCAGTTCTCGGAATGAAATAAGTAAAGCAGGACTCTAAATCCAGCCAGGCACAAACAGGACATATACCTAATTTCATTTCCTTTCTCTTCTAACCCAGTGTAGTCTTATCTCTCTCCTCAGCACTTTTTGTGCTTTGTTTGTTTATTTCCTCGTCTCCATTTCCTAGTTTCTTTTAAGACTATAAGCGAGATAAGTTGCAGTTTGTTTAGAAAAGGTCGCAGATGGAGAGAGTATCCTGGAAAGGTGAAAACACTGAGCAGTGCAACTCGAGTCTAAATGGACTCATAATGCAAGTAGAACATTTTCTTGTGCATATTCATTAGGCAGGTACTGCTCATCACACTATCTTTGATCCGTTTCAATAGAGTATGCAAATGCAAACACAGAAGCACACAAGGCATTTCTAGACCTCCTGCTGCCCTCTCATATCATCAGACAACATCATCCAGAGTTATCCACAGCTGCTCTTCTCCAGAATTTAAATTACAAACACAGTTCACTAGACTGTCTATTTTAAGTTTTACTAAAGATTCGTCATGTGTTTGAATACAATACTACTATTTAACAATGTAGCTCCAGTGGTATTTGAATTTGAAATGAGGAGTAACATGGAAACACAATAGCACAGGTGTGCATACATGAGAGTGTCATGCAGCTGTTTTTCACAGATGGCTATGGGTGGGTGTACAAAGACATCTCAACTTCTTACACAAACCCTGGTGAAAACGTGCACATATGTGTGTCGCGCACACAACTGCATACACATCAGCTAAGTTTTTCACCATTTTAATTTGACAGTGACCTGAAAAGCATGCCAGTAAAAACACAATATCTTCACAAAGTCAAAGCAAACATGTCCTCTGTACGAAAAAAAAAGTCACTACCAATATTACTGTAAAGACACTTTTTATGATTGTATTTGCTTCCCTAATGACAGAGCAGAAAGAAACATTTGCAGGTTCAAGGTTGTCTTGTGTTTTATTGTGTAAGGTTAAAAATAGAACTTGAAAATAATACTTTTTTTTCTATGCACTGACTGTTGCCCCTTAGGACATCATCAGTTCAGAAATTGCCATAAAGTGGAATGCTTCTGGAGCTGTTCTTTCTTTGTGTGTGTGTGTATACACATACATACATATTAGGGGTGCAACGATACACAAAATTCACGGTTCGGTTCGGTTCGATACTTTGGTGTCACGGTTCGATATTTTTTCGATACAAAATAAAATGTTCATGCCTTTTTAATTTGTAATTTATTAAAATTATAAATATATATTTTAACTCAAAAGTACAGTTTTTAAATTTAACCCTAACCCTTGTGCGTGTTTTTTATTTTGACAGCGAATGCGCACCTGCGGACCACTTATGTGCAGCCCTGGTTATTTAGCTCGTCATATTGCAGCCACAGAAATTCTTTTGTCCATGAAACCATAAAGCTGCACTTTCTTTTTGCCTTATAGTCTGATTTGTCATAACTTTTCCGTTTTGTGGTAAGCTTTTCTTTGGCTGTCACTTCTTCACCCTGACCTGTCTTATTTGGCTCAGCAGAACTAAAATATAAATCCTGCTGCTTTTACACACGCACTCACATAAGCTCAGCGATTCTCTGCGCGATCAACCTCTCACATGTTTAAGCTTGCTGCGGGAGATTTCACTTGTCATGTTTGCATAGTAAGCTAACGATTAATAAGACGATGTCAGAGGAATTGGTGCACAAATTATCATCACTCACAGATCAGTACTGTCGCTCTCTATACACAGTTCACGCGATTGCAAAGTGAAAGCAAAAAACAAGCGCAAATTCAAACACGATTTCAATATGTCACATATTGACAGTGGCTCACCGATGCCAATGACATAATTACCCAGCTACATTTCCGAAAGAATGCAAAAGCACTGACATATATTTTTCCTTCCTACAATAGCCCGACAGGCAGGGCAGAGATAGATTTTGGTAGCCCGACTGGAAAAATCGCTAGCCCCGGGACGTCGGGCTAGCGATGTTGCCAGCCCTGTATCTGATTGAGGAATCACTCATCTTTGGAAAAGAGAGTTCATTACAGAGAAATGTCTCTTTCCAAAATAAAAGCTATACTATCCGCTTCTTCTGGGCTATATTCTCAGCAGCATATTAAACATATCAGGTCCCCATAAGGAGAATCATGTGCTAACGGCTGTCTAAATGACTCGGGTAAAGTTTGTAGCATGCATGCTTGTTGTTTTTGTCTTTGCACTAGGATGATGTCGGCGTAAATGTGCAGTCATATTTGTTGTGTTCCCACTAGTGCTTTCAGGTTAACCTCATTAAAATGACCTTAACGCCACAACACGGCAAATCTCCGTTAACGAGCTACCCCTGATAGCCCCGTGCATGGGGCTAGACGGCCAACACGTTAACGAGCTAACTGCGCTAACACACTAGTTCCCACCCATGTAATTAAGCATTGCGTGGCACATCCAACATACTGTTTTACTTTAGTCCATGACGCGCTTACCTTCAGGGTCATACGTCACATGAAAACCAAAATTATTCCAAACGCCAGATCTGAATGAGGGTGGGGGAGGTTCAATTTGCCATGTTGCATGGAGAGCTTAACTTCTGTCTCGCTAGCTTGCCCTGCGCTCTTCCTTCTGATGATGCTGTCTGTGTGGAGCGCTCAGTGGATCTGCGCTCGACAGTGCAGCCTAGGCGGAGTAGTCGAACGCAGATTCACTGAGCGCTCCACACAGACAGCATCGTCAGAAGGAAAGTTGATAAAATAAATTACAAATGTTGTATTGTTCGATACATATGCGTACCGAACCGAAAGCACTGTATCGAACGGTTCAATATCGATACGAATATCGTTGCACCCCTAATACACATATATATGTATATGTGTGTGTGTGTGTGTGAGTGTGAGTGACATGTATATATGTGTGACATGGCAGCGCACAGTAGAGCAGCGGCTACTCATGCTCCCGGAGAACACGTCTATTCTAATGTTTTTAATGTTTGTAATACTGGTTCTGACTTTGCCCGCTGTAAGCGTGTGGCATATAATCGTACAGAACTTTTGAGCTTAAGGCACAGTACGACTACAACAACAACTATAGACCACAGACTCAGAGCTATGCTAGGCAGACTGCAGCTGCTACGGTCTTGGAGGAGCAGAGCGCAGCGGATAACGGGCAAGAGGAAGCGCTGTGAGCGGAGGCAGAAGAGGAGAAGCTAAAGGCTAATGCTAGGAGACCGCTAATTCCGTCCCTGTTCCGTCCCTGTTCCTGGCGAATGTCCGCTCTCTAGACAACAAGCTGGACCTTCTGTGAATGAGAATGAGTGTTTCGGAGGAGATGAGGAACTGTTCCATACTCTTTCTCACAGAAACATGGCTAAAAGACAACATGCCGAACTCAGCCTTGCAGATCTACGGCTGACAGCTCTTCCGGGCCGACCGCAATATGCTATCGGGGAAAGATCGTGGAGGCAGCGTATGCGTCTACATAAAGAAAGGTTGGTGCACGAACTGTGTGGTGATAAACAGCCTGTTCCGAGGATGTGGAACTCATGACTGTGAAATGTCGCCCATTCTATTCACCTCCTCGGGTTTTGGTCATGTTTGTCATAGCAACCTACATAGCACCGCACGCTAACAACGCACTGAAGGAGCTACACAACAACATCAGCTCACTTCAGAACAAGCACCCGAAAGCTTTTTACGTAGTGGCTGGGGATTTTAACCATGTAAACATGACAGACATCTTGCCAAGGTTTTACCAGCATGTCACCATACCGACACGGGGAGATAACACACTGGACCATGTTTACACCAATATGCGAGCTGCATACAGAGCAGTACCCCGCCCCCACCTCGGCCTTTCCGACCACATCTGCATTATGCTGGTCCCTGCCTACCATCCCCCACTACGACGCTCCAAACCCACACAGAAAACCATCACTGTGTGGCCCAATGACGGAGACTCTGTACTACAGGACTGCTTTGAATGCACAGACAGGCAGGTCTTCAGGAATGCTGCGGTGTATAAGGACAAGCTGGATTTGGAGGAGTATACATCTGCTGTCCTCGGCTACATTAGTAAGTGTGCGGAGGATGTTACCACCACCAAATCCGTGATGTGCTATCCAAACCAGAAACCTTGGCTGAATGCAGGAGTCCGTGCCCTCCTGAAAGCCAGAGACGCCGCCTTCAGGTCTGGTGATGCACAGAGACTCAGGAGGGCTAGGAGAGAACTGACTGCAGGTGTAAAAAGAGCCAAAGCCACATACGCACGGAAGATTTCTTCCCAGGACCCACGCAGTATGTGGAGGGGTATCAAGTGCATCACTGACTACAAAACCAGGGATGCACAATGCCCCAGGGACCCTTCTCTTACTTGTCATTTCTGTTTGTTAAAAAAACAAAAAACAAAACAACAACAAAAAACGACTATTTATTATAATTTTAAGAAACAATTTTGGTTTCTTCATTATTTTGTTTCTTTTCACTCTGGATCGTGTGTACTCAATTTCGTTCCACCTCATGTTAACATGCGATGCGAATGACAAATAAAGCTCCTTGAATCCTTGAATATATAGATATATTCATATATATATATAGACATATAGATATAGATATATATACATGTATATATTTATATATATATGCATGCCATGTGACATCAATTCACTGATCCACACAATTAGGATCTACAGCAATGAAATGTCATTTGGACTGGGCACAAGTCCTAACACAAGTCCTGAGGAGTCAGCTGAATGGTAAGAACAAGATCTTGGCTGTCAACACATAACCCATGCCCATGATCAGGCACCCTTCTGGGATAATAAGCTGGTCAAAGGATGAGATGGAAGCTACTGACATCAAGACCAGGAACCTCCTGACCATGCATGGAGGGTTTCACTCCTAGTCCACCACCCTGAGACTGTATGCTAAACAAAAGGAGGGAGGGCAAGGACTACTGATTGCCAGAGCCACTGTCCAGGATGACACAACAAACAACAAACATCCACGAGTACATCAGGAAGATGGCCACTACTGACCATGTGCTTAGTGAATACCTCAGGCAGCAGAAACCCGAGGAAGCCCAAGATCCATAGAGGCTGGGGTCCATCACACCAGGCAAGACCCCAGGTGCAGGCTGTGTAAAGATGCCCCTGAGACAATCCAGCACATAACAGCAGGGTGCAGATGCTAACAGGCAGGGCATACATAGAACGCCATAACCAAGTGACCAGCATACTATCTATATACTACTACTAGTGACTAGCATACAAACATCTGTGCCGAGTATGGCCTGGAAGTCCCGAGGACAAAATGGCAGATTCCCCCAAGGGTGGTGGAGAATGACCTAGCTAAGATCCTGTGGGACTTCCAGATACAGACGGACAAAATGGTGGTGGACAAGCAGAGGAAGACAGCCGTAGTGATAGATGTAGCGATACCGAATGACAGCAATATCAGGAAGAAGGAACACAAGTACCAAGACCTCAGAGAAAATTTGGAGGCTGAAGGTAACAGTGGTCCCGGTGGTAATCGGAGCGCTAGATGCAGAGACTCCCAAGCTAGGCGAGTGGCTCCAGCAGATCCCAGGAAAAAATCGGAGATCTCTGTCCAGAAGAGCACAGTCCTAGGAACAGCTAAGATACTGTGTAGGACCCTGAAGCTCCCAGGCCTCTGGTACAGGACCCGAGCTTGAAGGATAGACCACCCACAGGGGCGAGAGGGGATTTTTTTTATAAGAATTTTCAGTTCTTCATTGCAATGTAAGATTTTTAGTAATGCCAAAAAAAGGTTTCAGACCAGATATATCTCTATCAAACATTGCATGTGTTCTACCAATCTAGCTTTGTTAAACTCTTGACACAGTGCCCTCTAGCATTTTAATTGGATACAAGTGACATGAATGTATATTACAATTTATAGCCCCAGCACACAATCTACTCATCATTTCCGAAAATTGCTGACATGTACTAAGTAAACAATTGCAAGAAAACTGTGACAGATTGTAATGGTTTTTGCAGCACATAATTACTGTACCTGCAGTAACAGGCAAATGACACAGCAATGTAAAAACTTTTAATCCTTGCCTGCCTGCCTTTCAGAATGGCAAATTATGTTTCATTTTTCTCTTTGTTCAGTCAGTAATGAAATACTGTATTAGCTCCCTGCTTTCTCTATCACCATGGCAACAAACATTCTTCTTGGTAATAAAGCAGAAGAACACTCAATCATGCCTGAGTCACTGAGGTGAGAACATTTTTACCCCCAAACAACATGGAAATAGGAGCCGCGCTCTTATGGCTAAAGCACTTAACGTGAGATTTCACTGTATAATCAGCTTTATACTTGAAACACGGCTTCATCGATTGACTTTGAGTCAAAATATTTGATTGAATGCCATTTAACTGGGGGATGGCTTTAGATAAATACAGAAAGGGTTTCCTTTCTTTGTGTATCTAACGTGGAACCTTTAAAGACCTGTGCGTTCATGAATAAACAGTTGCAGTCTTTTAATTAAAAAATTTAAATCAGATTATTTTATTTATTCTCATCATAAACAAAATCTAGTGTTATGTCAGCTTTTCAGACATTCTTTTTTCAAGAACGCTGGTTTTGACCATTTTTTCTAGCTATTTCTTTCAGATAATTATAATTTCCATTATATGTTAATGCCTCATAATGTGAGCCAATACCAAGTGAGCAACACGGGGTTTGCTCTGTTCCATTAACTCTTAATGTGAGTTAGAATGTTTGGCATTTAACTTTACTAGAGTGTCACACATGTAGTTAAGAAGCCTTGTCTGCTCTTGTTGTGTGGGAGGCCTATTTTTCTACACTGACCCTGTGCTATTCTGGGCCAACAGCTCTGCTATTTGACAGCCAACTTCTGGTTGCTATTTCCCCAGAGGTTTGGCTGAAGCGGACATCTCTCCTATGAGACGCTAGACTAACATAGACACAGTCTGTGCTCCTTGAGGACATCAGCAAGCAAAACATACACCACAGAGCGCTGACGTTCCCAGAGGTGTCAGATGGAAGGGGATGTTTCTACTACCTTCTACACAGAACTGAACTAAAAGTGCATCAACGTATTCTAAAGCATAAATTACAGTTGAGGCAGTGCTACAGCTATGCTGTAGGTGCAGTGTGACTAGCTAGTGACTCGTCGCTCTGTGTAGACTGCACCCGTTGACTGTTCACTGCGGCACATTAGATCGCAGTTTTGCGCATTCATGCTGTCAGAAAAGTTGTAATTATGTAAATACTCTCAAATACACTGCATGAATTTACTGAGTTGTTACAGTAGCAACAAAGAAGTGGTTTGAATCGGAATCATTGTCATTGCAATATGACAAAAAGCTGTTTTGTTTAGCGTCACTGAGAAAAGACAAGATTTTGACCCATTAAATGCTGTCGAGCAGTGCAAGCCGACTAATGACAGTGCTCGTGACATCTGGGTAGCCTGCATGGCTTCATGACTGACGAGGTGAACAATGGCCCTGCAGACTCCAGAAATCCTGTCAGTTTTTGGGAGCTATTTATTTATCTTTTCATTCATCCATCCTTAAATCCATTACAGAATTATTAGTTGATAGGAATGTTTTCTACTTCTCATGAGGCCATGTATAATTCCACTACATTGATAATTATAGATGTGATTTAGGGAAATAAATAACCGGACTTCTCTTAACTTTGTTTTGACAGTTTTCCAGTTTCTACAGTTCATCAAACCCTTTATCAGTGCTGCTATGTGACATCCCTTGGTAACCATGGACACCAGTGCAATATAATCTGGCCATTGTTTGTCTCTACTCTGTCTCTCTTTATTTTCTTTCTCCTCCTCTTTTGCTGTCATTGCCCCCGTTGCATTCATGCATAGATGGCATGCTAAGTGAAAGAGGAGCCAATGGGGATGAGCAATGCCTGCTAAGCTGGTCTTAGTCACGGGGCATTGTCATTAGATTAATGGAGCAGAAGGAGCCATCCCTTCTCTCTCCAGAGGGGAGTTTTACTTTTGGTGGGGTAGGGTGAGGAGAAAGTGAAGGGGAGTATGTGCCTCAAACAGAGGATGATGATGGCAGTTAGCACTGTCCCCCTTCTGCTCACGCCTCCTGCTGATCTCATATATCTACAGTGATGTTTTTGGTATGGTTTCTTGTGATCCTAATGGGCTTCTAGTATTCTCAGAGTGGGCTTCAGCGGACATTAAAAGAAATATACATTTTTAATCTATGTTTTACTTTCTCTGAAAGTGCTTAGAAATTTTAGAAAAAACAAAAGTAAGATAAATATTTCGTTCTAGCAGAACATCCCTTCACTTTGTTTAATTATACTTTACATTTTATATTAATATGTTTAAAATAAACAGACAAAACAAAGTGACAAATCCATTTTACTGTAATTACATCATGTCTTTTGTACAGTCATTAACACCTAATTACACATTAAGCTGTCTGTAATTACTGTTGTCTTTAATGAGGCTCTGCCCAAATTCTCTAAAAGAGCAACTTTACAGCTTTGCCCGTAGCATGTAAATTTATATCAACACACTTCATGCAGTGTGGAATTAGGATTTTGTTCTATTGAATTAATTCTGGCAAGAGGAAAAGCAATAAAGTGGAAACCTGAGGAGACTAAAGTTGCACAACAGTGTTAGCTGAGAGGAGAAAGAAGAAAACTGTTACTATGGCAAATAATTCAGAACTTCTTTGCTTTACCATTTTCAGCCAATTACCTGGAGACGAGTGTGTCATCTAGGTGGCAAAGGTTTTCAGCTATAAATTTACTTGTATCCAGGATGAATAATTGAGCAGATGCTACATCTGAAGATCTTAAATTTGAGTTGTTGCTATGGCTTCTTTTTTCTTCTACCTCGAGTTGTAGATGCACATCTAAAACTTACTGGACTATTTACTTGTTTTCCTAAAATCATTCAACCATAGTTATGTGGGATGATCCTATGTCTGATTGTTTAATGATAGAAAACCAGGACAGGATATTGCTCATAATTTCTTAAGTGACTGCATTTGAAATGTGAACAATTTGACAGCAATTTGTAGGCTGTAGGGTTACGGACTAGCATCGTCAATTATAGTTTAGCATGAATGAATATATTGCTATAACTGAAATGACTGTTTACATGTTTTCTTATCCTTTACACTGTAAAACAGGGAGTAAGGTTATTCTGTGGCAAGCACGTGAGGGTTTGGACAGCACTGAGTCATCATCTTACCGTCATCATTCATAGCACTCAGTTGCATTTTTGGCATTTAAATAAATCAAGTTACTGCAATTTTCTTCATAATATTTTAAAATGTTAATACTTTTCTAAGTATTTGAAAATACCATACAAAGCTGAAGTTAAGACACACTCGCTATTTGGGTTAGTTTTTGTTGTTGAATTTTGTCTTTATTTCCCCTTGCAGTCAGCGAGAAAACTGAACAAATTCCAGTTTTTTTTGTTCTTTTATTGGAATGATGATTGTTTATCAAAAGTTCCTTAGTCCCCCTTAGTTAGACTCTTGCATGTTCATCTTGTCTCTGTGGGGTGCTGTAGACGTCATTCTAAATATTGTAGTGATTGGACTGGCAGACGAAGAACTCTAAAGAGAGCTGTGGTGTTAAAATTGAAACAAGCTGCATCCCACTGAGACCAACAGCAATTAAGGCGCATTCAAAGATAATGCTGCTTAATGCTATTCTTGTCTCTTCGTTTTCTCACAAAGGAAATAAGAAGCAAAAATTGATGGAAATTAATTATTCATCTTATCAGGGGTAAACAGCGTTTCTATCTGTCTGTCTATCGGTCGCTTCTTTAATATGGTGTCAATATATTGAATTGACCAGTAGTGCTTTGACAATTGAGTCATAGCCAGAAGGGTCATCTGAGCTTGATCTGAGCTGTGAGAGAAAAAGTCAAGTAAGTGAAGACATCGGCTCATCAAATAACTTTTAATAATGAACAAAGATAACCCAAATAAATTCGAAAGACAGTTTTTAAATAATTATTTCATTTTTTAAGGGAAAAAGTTTATCCTAATGTACCTGGCCCCTAAACTTAATAACACTTTGTGCCACCTTAACTCCAAAAACCGCTCAGGCAGTGACAGTAACTCACAATGTGTTTTTTACGTCACTGTGGAGGAATTCTGGTCCACTTTTATCTAGAATTAATTTAGTTTGATTTTTCGCATATTAACAGGTAGATTTGGATCTGATTTCCTGAAATCGTCATTTACAAACTCCGTGTATATACTCAGGTTATCTTTGTCTAGTAGAAAACATTGTTCTGTAACATGTAAGTATGACAAATATACAAAACGTGAGTGGCAAACACATTACATGTGACATAAATTTATAACACATTGCTTCACAATTAAACCAGAAATAAAATATAATTTCACAGGAATATAAAACTTTAAAAACAAAAAACAACATTACTAGTTCACATGTTAATACTATTCCCTTGTAGTAAAGTTTCTACTGTGGCTCTTCTGCAAAGCCAAACGGACGCATGATTTTTAATTCAAATGTCCAATCACATTGTGACATGGCAACAGTGAGATTATGCCCTTTTAGGTGACTCTCTCTTACTGCTGTTTGTTATACACTGGCTAAAAAATGCAGTGCAATGTTACTGGATGGACCCCGGCTGATCATAAGGCACCAATTTCTGAAAGGTAGTTGATGACAGCAGCATGCTATAATGAGTTCTTTATATGAAATAGCATTTTCAAGGTTGAAAGAATAGTGGGCGAGCAATATTTACTGTGCTAATGTCTAGACGCTACTCTCCAAGGAGCAATAGGTGCAGCGGTGTTCAAGTCCCACAGCTTAATTAAACCAATCCTAAACGAATTGGACTTACAATTTATAGTTTGCCATTGCTATGTAAGAAAAGTACCTGTAACACATTTGGTTGCAGGGTTCACATTAATTGGCAATCCAGGGCAAAAGTTATGCTTGCTCCTTAATTAAGTAATTAGATAAAGTCATTGCATCAGTGGGTTGTGCTGATTGCATATTTGACTTTGTCTGGCCACTGGTCCTCAGACCTGAGATTCATTTATTATTTTGGTGAACATCCTCTCTTCGAATATTTGCTGATATCACAGTTTAAAATTTAAAACCGCTAAGACATTAAACGTAAATCAAACATAGATATGCAGTTCCTCTAACACTCCTCTTTCCAAAAACTTCTTTTCATTAGGGAATAAAATGAAAAATGAATGTTGACATTGTGATATTTTTTCCCCCCCGAAAATGTGACCAGAATATTTAAGGGCCAGGAAATTACCCGAAGACAAAATGGCTTCTAGAAAAAGAAAACTCCCAGAGGTTGTTTTTTATCAGTTTCTGATTTACCCTCTGTCGTCATGACAGGTCTTTATCACTGCTAAAAAAAAATACAGTGTACTGTGAAATAGAAACTATTTATAAAACTATTCAAATATCACCAGCCTCAGTGCACACTGCATTCTACACTATGTGTTATTTATTAAAACCCTGAAAGGTTAAGGAAGACTAATGGCCATCTTTATGTAGACTATTTAATTGTGCTCTTAATTCCCTTTACAGCCAGTGCCATCATGGCCTTTCACGTCTTCACACTTCTTTGTTCTCACCTGAGAGAAAATTACACAAGCATAAATTTAAAAGCACAGGAATAAGTGTGACATTTCCACTGGCACATTTAGACTGCCTAACACACCACATACTGTAGCTCAAATCAAGTCTGACTGATGCATCTCTTTTTTTCTCCCCGTCTGTCTGTGTGTGTATATATATGTATATATATATATATATATATATATATATATATATATACACATATATATATACACATATATGGAATAGGAGCAATTAATATTATTATATATTTTTATAGTTTTTTCTGCCCCATGCGCTGTGATATTTACATTTCCCTGCCATGCTTTACATGCACATGATATAGAATGAGTAATTATTGTCATCAAGTCATGTCCTCACTGCTCATGTTTTTTGTATTTCATCTCTCTTTGCCCATCCCCCAGTTTAAAGGTTGAGGCATTAAGGACTGACAACCGCTGACCTTTCCCTCTGCGTGCATCTATTATCCAACAGGACTAATCATGTTTTTCTTGTGCCTTAGATAGATGTGAGAAGGCAGAGGGGTGTGATATGGAGAAATGTCAAGGTCTTGCTGTCTGAGATTGGAATATGTTGTTATAGATCCATTGGATCAACTGATAATCTAGTTCTGTATGAAATAGGATGCTATTCTCTGATCTATTAAAGGCCTTTGACCAAGGTTATGTAGATTACACACAAACTTCTCAAATATCACAAACATGGGCTTTAACTAAAGTTTCAGGTAATAAAAATGACAACATCTATGATGTTTAATCTAGTAACCAAATCTGATCCTGATACTGAAACCGATGACTCATGACACTGATGTTTTGGGCAAGAAAACCATTTACAGACTGCAGCTACTGTAGTCAGCAGGCATGCTACGTCAATGTCTAGAGAATGAGCCTGAATTTGGAGATGTCACTCACTTGCAGGTTGTGGAAAGAGCAGCAGTTACTGTCTACATCAAGGAATTTTGTCATAGCTGTGTCACAGAAACTATCAAGCAATACAATCTCACGTTGATTTGGTAGTTAGACATCTGTGAGTACAGTATACGTACCTTTGTTTCTTTCTAATTTTGGCTAAATGTTACAATGCAGCTGTTACACCTGATTTAGACAGCGACCAGTGTTGTGCTACGAGTAAGTTTACTGTTCTTTACAGTGAAGTGGGTTAAACATTTCAATTCCCCTGAAACAGTTTTAAATGGCTTCTGTTGCAGAGGGACTGTGGAATGTACAGACAGATTAAAACAACCCAGAGGTCCATTTTCATAATTATGTTTTTGGTGCCAAACCCAACTGCTTGGCCAGCACTCCCAGAAAGGGAGGGTGGGAGAGAGAGGGAAAGCAAAGAGAAATCAATAGTTCAGTTGAAACAGCCCTGGCTGTGTATTTTTTGGGCGGGAGGGGAGACGGATGGAGAGGACCTGTGTGAGAGAGGCAGTCTGACCCCTGTGGCTACAGTACCAGCTGGAGCAAAAGGCAGAAGATTTTGTAAGATGAACAAACTACTGTACTACCTGGGAGACACAAGCTTTTTGACTATATAGGTGGCACCGACCACCCAAAAACCCATCACTGGATGCTCAAAGCAAAATCGAGAGCTATCGGTCTACCCAGCCTTTACTCCCCCTGACTTAAGCACAGGAAATCAGCAAGACACCTTTGCCAGCAAGAAGTGTGAGTAGTTGCCCCCTGCCGAGGGCAAAGTGAGCCAGCCATTTGTTCTCCTCTCCCTTCCTTCTTTAATGCTGTGTCACTCACAGTAATGTGAACAAGATAATCCAATATCCAGGACTGAAGCTATACAGTAAGGCACTCATCTACAGCATGTGCAGACACATGATTTGATTTGTTTATATTGCTTTCAATTACCTCTCTGTGTCCCTTGTTGAGCTCAATAAAATTTTATATTGTGGATATTTATCTCTGGGTGCCCATTCTCTCGTCTTATGGCCTTCTTCATTTAGGCATTACAATTTCCATGTAAATAAATCATGTTTTGAAGCCTCTGTATTTGGTCACTGAGGAAGCCAGTCGTCCTTGGCATTTTATAAAGGATCAAACAAGCAGCGTACAGAGTGCTTCAAACAGACTGTTAGCATCTTCTTGTGTGTTGCATCAGATGCCTGTTTTCTGTTTTCCACTAGTCTGAGTGTGTACACACATAGCCATGTGCGTGTGTCTGTGCTTACTGTGTTGTCATCCACCCCTGCTGTTGTCTCATGTCAGTTCTAACCTCACCCTGCTTGCAGTGCTGGTTCACATCCCCAGGAGCCTGCAGCAAATTATCATATTTATCGAGAAGCGAGCCATAGCATTAGCAGGAATACACAAGCCCCGGCTGTGGCTCCGGAGAAACGACCACTGTAAATCACACTGTCAGCCTTTCATGCAAGCTCAGTCACGGTTGTCAAGGAGACTGTGATGTGATTCTGAAGGCTACTCTGTTTCCTGGAGGATTCAAGGATATAGATTATAACTAACAGTTGATTTTGCTTCTTCATAAGTTCAGGTCAAAATCAGGCACTTGGGAGTTGCATATTGGGGCATTTTCATACTCAACTTCTAACGTTAAGTCAACAAAAACTTTGATTTATGTTAAACACAGACTTCTGAGAGTTCTAAAAACATTTCAGAATCACGGAAATGCTTAAAAAATCCATGATAAATAGGATTTCTAACATTTAGCCACATTTTATAAAAGATAAAAATATAAATACGGTTTGCAAGTCTGACTATATGAAAGTCGCAGTGAGAGCTGGTATTGCTTCAGTGCGGCTGGGAGCTTATTCACAAAGAAGACTGAATGATTATTCAACACAAATGTCATCTGGTTTTAGACGTTATATATATATATATATATATATATATATATATATATATATATATATATATATATATATATATATATATATATATATTATCATTAGATCTAAGACTTTTAGATGGCACACCATACAAATCCACTTTAAAAAAAAAAGATTAAGAGATACATTAACATTTATTTGTTCCGTTTACTCCACAGAGACTAACAAAGCCTTTGAGATTTAGAGCTGAAACGTGAACGACACACTGGGAGAACATATGAGCTTTTCATAAAATTGTTAAAAGCCATACTTTATTGGATGGTTTTATTTTTGCCTTATTTTCGGCAAGTATTGAGGTTTTTGAACCTTCCTATTAAAGAATTTTGTTTCAGCAAACTTGTGGTTTCTTAGCATTGTAAAGAACAGGCCTGAGGTAAGATTAAAGAGAATTTTTAAATGTTTGTTTTTCTTATAAAACCCTTATGAGCACTTGATCTATACAGACTGCAGGCGGTGTTGACCATGAAATGGGAATACCAAAACATTAATGCAAGGTCTTTTACTCCAAATGCTCGTCTCGATAAATGCAAACAGAGGACGGAAACTGAACACTGCAGGACTCAATTAAAATTAGTGCTGTCAAAAGACGAGCTTAATCACTTAACACACCGCGGAGCCGCATTAAACACATTACAGGGTAATTAATGTGGAAGCCTTTTTTTCAGTCAAAGAAAGTCATAGTATATTAGTATAATCAGTGTACTACAAGCCTCGTGACTTCCGCTGTAGCCCCAGTGTACGTCTCCACTTCAGTCTGACTCGCATACACGTGTTCATGTTGTAAAGGTTGGCTCAAAGGAGATGTGTACAATTGCTAGAGCTGACCTAGTAGCAGATTTGTTAAGGATTCATTGACCGCACAGAACAAGGTCACTGAACTTCTATGTTCCTATCAAGGCGTCATTTTGGATGCCTTAACCTTGGTTAGTTACAGTTTAGGAGCACAGAACATGAGCCAACTAGGGGCAGTTCTTGCAGCAATACATAGAAATTAGACCATTTTTTAAAAAGAAATTAATTTTATTTTAATATAAAATGTATCTAGTTTTTTACTTTTTATATCGATCATTTGATTGTAATGTTTGCGTTACAGAAAGGCATCTTTATATTTCTTTATATTGCTTTCATGTGATTTATCAGCATTGTAATCTTGCATGCTCAGTATAAATCTCCCATCCTTAAGCCTAGGGTCATTCCCGATGGCTCTCGAGTGAGTGAAGCCTACAGTTAAGGAGAACTTCTATGACAAAAAATTTAACAAGAGATACTCATGCGCTCATGTGCTGTCGTGTGTGTCTGCATCTTTGCCGGCTGGCTACATTGGTATGTTGAATAAAGGGTGCGTAGAGAGACTGTGGAGCAGACTGTATCCCAGTCAGCCACATATTAGTGGAACCGTCCTGGTAAACACTGACTTAGACTCATTTCCATTCTGAGTTAGGAAGTGTATAGAGAACTCCTAAGTGCATTAGAGTCACTCGCAATTTAGGTCCACTTTTTCTTTCAGTCGAGGGTGAATGGGGAGTTGGGGAAATAAGGTAACAGAGGTAGAAATTTAACAGCGGCCTGTAATCAAAGTCCTGCAAAGATGATGCTGCATTCTCTTCATACAGACTAGCAAATGTCATTGCCAGTCTTTTGTTGTTGTTTTTTTTTTTAAATATACGTTTTAAATATTAAGTATGTATTGTTATTTTTTTTGCTTCCTTATTAGGAACTAATTACTTTTGCAGGAGATGTCCGCCAATCGAGAAACAGCTCCATTGGAACGAGATCCAAGCATTAAACAGACATCAAAGTCATTATGATGCCGAACTTGCTGGAAAAAAAAATCTATTCCTTTTGTTCTTGTTATTTCACACTTTTCTTGTTTAATATTCCACAAGTTCTGGCTTTCGTTTTGATGTTGCTGCGAGCCCGGTGGGCATTCTTCCGGAGGCAATATGCACTTCACTCTTTAATAGGGATTGATTTTCAGAGGCGTGGTTTGTAGTCATTCACAGCAGGTCGTAAACTCCTGCTGCTTTATGTCCCCCGTAGACTTGAACCTCACGCAACTTTGACAGCTTGTGTTATCTAGGGTCATGCACCTTAACCCGTTTATGTCACCTCTGGTCCATACACAGTATGTAAAATCTTTACTATTGGGAGTTGGCAGCTCCTGACTATAGCAAATAGAATTGCTCCTGTGAGAGCTGGCCTGTAATTGTTTCACACTGCAGTTTGTATTCCCCTGTTGCATGTTCTATTCCATCTATGTTGACAGACTGATTTATTTACTGTGTATGAGTGTATGTCGGTGTTTATGTGTCTGCATAAGTATCAAAGAGGCAGTAAAAGGCAGTGGTTTTGTGAAAGGGATGTAACAGAACTAATAGACCCCCACTTTAAAAAAAATAATACCATCCCTGCAACTAGTTAACAGCTAGATAGTTGACTGTAACAGAAAAAAAAAAGTATTTCTTACATCATATACAGTGACTGAAAGACACTGTATAAGCTGCCTTCCTGCTTTGACTCAAGGCAAAGCTGTTTTGCCTTGGCAGCTCAGCTAGTTGTTCTTGAGAGTAGAAGTAACTATAAGTGTTATTTGTGTAGTGTAACTGCTTTGGGGCTCTTTAACTTTTCTCCTTCTATCTACTCTACCAAGAAATTGTAAAGATTTTGTTTTAAAGGGGAATAAAAAAAGTTATTGATTCAAAGGTACATTATATAAAGAGGTACAACAGAGGATATTCATGAGATTACTCAAAGACTGACTGATTATGTGCACTGTATGCAGTCAGTGCGGTAATAAAGAGAGACTGCTGAGATGTTATTTATTGTATTACCCTCATCACTTTGTGGCGATAGATTTGAAGTCCACCGCCACAAGCTCATGTTTAAAAAAACTTGAAAAAAATTTAACACTATCAGAGCTATTTCCAGTTACTGAGCTCCATTTAGGTGATTTAGATAGCATACATGAGAATGCCCATCTCTCCAAGTGCCATGGAAACCTTCATCAAATTAGAATTGAAGTGATTATCCAGGGCAGGGCAAAAGGACAAAATCGATAGTTCTTTGTTCGAGGCTAAAATGAAGAATGGGCATTCAGCGGGGATCTCTCCCTCTCTATTTCTCCCTTTCTCTCTCCTACACACACACATGCACACACACACACACACAGGCATGTGCACTCCCACACGAGCCTCTTTGAATTGCCTATTCTGTTCCAACATCCTTGACCGTATCAGCATTAGGCTTGCATGGTGTAGTCTCAAACCTTCTGTCTTGATTTTTCCCTCCTTGATAGGGAAAAAAATCCTCAAAGAAGAAGTGCTTCCCTAGATAATTGCAATTAGCAGTTTTGGCTGGATTTTGTAGCTTTGGCCCTGACCTGGCTCTCTGTGTTAGGTAAGAGGGAGTGGGAGTGGGCTTGTTAGGCATGTTTCCAGCCTCTAGAAAGCCCTCTGCCCCTTTGCCACACACAGGGCCAACGCTGCACTCAGAAAGCTGGGTAGAAGAAGAGATAAGAAACTATGTAAGCAAATAAAGACAGAGAGCAGAGTCTTGCTTTCTGCTGGTTAGGTGCTGCATTTATACTATAATTGCAAAAAGCTCTGAATGGGAAAGGTGCTGCACTGTGGTTTTATATCTTGAGAACTTGTTACTTAGCAGAGACAAAGCAAATGACATGTCAACACTTTGCCAGCAAAAATGTTGCTGTTTCCAGAAAGGCTGTGTAAAATACACTGCCATATCTTAACTTTATAAGTTTAATCCCCATTTGGAATTTGTTGTTCATTTTGAATTTAGAAGAGTGGCAATAAAAGACAAGAAATTGTTAATTGCCACAAAAGGAAACAGACAGGTGGAACATTTCACAACAAATTGTGTTAATTAGTAACATGAGTATGAAAAGAGGATACCAGAGAGGCTGAGTCTTTCAGAAGTGCAGGTGGGGAGAGGTTCACCACTCTGTGGATGAAAGTGTGGGTAAATATTTTAAGTACTTAAGAAAATTCGTTTTCTGATGCAAAATTGTAAAGAATTTAGGAATCATCTGCAAAAATATTATGTCATTAAAAGAGAAAATGCCTGTTTGGAGGAGATAACCAGTGCTGAATAGCTGTGATCTTTGGGCCCGCAGACAGCACTGCATTAAAAACAGACACAATTTTGTAGTGGAAATCACAGCATGGCCTCAAGAACACTTTTGAAAACAATTGTCAGCAAACGCAGCGTTCCCTGCATCCACAAATACCAGTTAGAACTCCATCCAAAGATAAATCAAACATATATGTACGAAATTAAGTAAAACCTTTTCTGCATTGCTGAGTTATTGAGTTTGGCGACTGATCGCAAGAAGTTGCAATGATGAGCTGATCGCCCGAGACTGAGCCTGCAATGCTGTCAACCAATAAAATTCTGGAATTAAGTAATAATGCAAAATAGGTACCAGTGATAATGCTAAACCACATTCTGCAAGTGTCACAGCAGCATGATCAGTGTACGCTACTTCAGTAAAATATAGTTTTAATCAAATATTAAAGTCCTTGCATTCTGTTTTACAAATTCCCATTCCCATGTATTTTTAAGTTAACTGGATAAACAAGTTAAGCACTAAGAAGTACGACTGTACAGCTAAAAATATCCTGTGACAGAGAGGAATAGGTCCATTTACTCCAATTTCATTTTTCATATTAATGTGTTTAATGAGAGAAATTATTTTAATTGCCAACACAATAGCAAGTGTTTATTTTTCAGTTAGGAACTGGGAATAGCTTTAGTCCACTGCAGTAAAATGAAACTCTTAAGGGCGTTTTAACATCAGTTGAAGTATTTTTATAAGCTTGTACATTTCAAAGGTGCTTTGCAAACAGAAAAAGATTTTTCAAAAATATTATAATATTATAAGAAATATAGAAAGGTTATGCAAATTTAGCTAGAGCTGTAACTCAGGTAACTTAATTTGTGATTTGTGTAGCTCTCAAATATGCAAACCGTCTTTCACGTTTATGTGAAGTGAAGGCTCTCACTCACCCCCCCCCCCCCCCTCTCTGACACACACACACCGCTTTAAACACATACACACACTGATTCGCATAAAGGCCTATAATCCATCAATGTGCTCATTGCTGTCATGAGTAAAGAGACAGAGCTCTAAGCAAGAGTCCTCTAACACAAATTTGATTTACCTCAATTTGCCTCAAACAGTGACGTGTGAGTACTAGAAGTGCTAATGCAGACTGGCACCTTTTACTGCCAACCGGCATGTGTCTGTTTAGCTCAGTTTCAAAGCCTGGGCTCATGCCGAAATGTGATTTGTTTAGAGATGGTGTTGGGTTTTAAACAGTTTAAAGTTATGAAAATTAACAGTGAGAGACAGTGATATTGTGGATGACTTCACATGGGACTAGCACAAACTGTGCCCCTGTTCCTCATAGCCATAAAGACAAAAAATTGCTGTGGTGGTTTCAGATATTTTATAGGAATACTGCACGCAGACACTAAAATATAAAATCTTGAAATGTTGTCAAGCTCTTATAATTAGTTTAAAAACTAGAGAGGCATGGGATTTTCTAATTTAGTTTTTAAAGTGAAGCTTTTTAACAACAAAGTCTTTAAAAGTTAACTTGGATAAGCGACTCTGTGTGTCTCCCATAAAGGATTCGAGCTGAAAGCATGTGATCAAGAAACTGTGCCTTGATATAAAGAAAGACATAAATCAACCTAAGGGTGTGTCATACATAAAAACCATCTGGCAACATAATTATATAATAAAACACCTCTCTCCACCACCACCAGGCCCCGTGATTATTTAGGCATGCCAGTCATGCTTTATACCTGAAATCCTAATTGCATATACATATTTGATAAGCTTGGCCATTCGGATCTGAATTAATATTATTATCTACGTTCAGCCGGTGCAGCAGTACTCTACTCTCTCTCAGACCTACCTGATGTGCATGCCCTAAATAGTTATGTTACTGTAATACTTTAGACGTCTGTGCCATTATTTTCCATAAGAAAATGTCCACACACAAAAACATCTGCTTTATGTCACCTGCTGCTCATTTACAAATCTATGTGCACCGCCTGTCTAATGAAAAATGAAAATGAAAGCCCTGTAATCTGATCTGATACCAGCTAATTACTGCAATTAAAAATAAGACGGGTAATGCTACTCTGTTGTGCCTGCCTTTTGCCACTTTTTGCCTTCAGATGTGTCTTAATTTTTCATGGCAGAGATTCAGACATTTTGGTCCATATTGATGTGATAGCGTCACACATCTGCTGCAGATGTTACGGGTGTTCATACATGAGAATCTCCTGTTCCACCACATCCCAGAAGATGCTCTGTTGCATTGAGATCTGGTGACTGCCATTTAAGTGCAGTGGACTCATTGTCACATTCAGGAAACCAGTTTGAAATGATTTGATATTTGTGACAGGGCACATTTATGCTGCTAGAAGCAGCCATCGGGAGAGTGGGTACACAGCGGTCATAAAGGGATGGACATGGTCAGCAACAATACTCTAGTAGGCTGTGGCATTTAAATGATGCTTATTTGGTACTAAGAGGCACAAGGTGTTCCCAGAAAATATCACTCAGACCATTACTCCTCCAGTAGCCTTGAACCATTGATACATAGGAGGACATATCCATGCACTCATATTGTTTACACCAAATTCTGACCCTGTCATCCAAATGCTGCAGCAGAAATCGAGACTTGTCAGTCCAGTCAACATTTTTCCAATCTTCTATGAGCCTGTGGAAACTAAAGTCTCAGTGTCCTCGTCTTTGCTTACAGGAATGGCACTCGGTGTGGTTTTCAGCAGCTGTAGCCCATCTGCTTCAAGGTTTGACCTGTGGTGCATTGAGCAATGCTTTTTTGAATACCTTGGGTTATTTGAGTCACCGGTGGCTTCCTATGAGCTCAAAACAGTCTGGCCATCCTCCAAACTGCCGCTCACTGGATATTTTCTCTTTTTTGGATCATTTTCTGTAAACCCTAGAGATGGTCGTGCGGGAAAATCCCAGCAGAGGATCTCAGCAGTTTCTGAAATACTCAGACAAGCCTGTCTGGCAGTAACAACCATGCCATGTTCAAAGTCAACTAAATCACCTTTCTTCCCAATTCAGATGCTCGGTTTGAACTTCAGTAGGTCCAGCCTGCAGGTTGTCTTCACCGTGTCGAAATGACTAAACACATTGAGCTCCTGGGACAGGACTTATTAGAGATTGGTATTAACAAGCAGCTTAACAGGCATACCTAAGAAATGAATGTACAGTACAAACACAAATGTTTCAGTTGGACAAATAATGATACAAAGATAACCCAGATTTGCATATTAAATGATAGGTAAACACTCATGTTCATATGGACAATGAAACACAAACCCTTACTTTTCATTTGCAGATAATAGAGAATAAAATCTTCTGTCCTCTTGTTGTTCAAAATTGCTTTCTAACTTTACAACACACCAAGTGTGAGTCACAATTACACCAATCTAGTGGGATTTTATCACAGTTACAGTATTTTTAATACAAAATCCCCCCTCGTTTCTCACTGATGCCTTGCTGTGCTGTGGAGAGAATACACAGGCAGGGAGTTTTGTACACAAAGAATAGACTGTACTGGCCTGTACTGGAGTATAATTTTGGAACTTGGTTGCTTTAATTCAGACTGTTGAATTCTACCTTCAACTACACAATAAAATGTTTTGCCACTTGTGGCCCTCAAACTTAAATTGAAACTGGTTTAGACAGGAATTTATGGCCAGCATGCAGAAATATTTGCTGCAGCAAAAGTCTTGAAAAAGATGAAGATATCCTTTTTGGAGCATGACCGCTTGATAGAGGCACAACATTTTTTCTTTTTGTTTTCCTCAATGCTAACAGTTTCAAGATTAAAACAGCTAGGTCTCTTTTTTGTGTTTGTTTTATTCAGGTGGCCAACTTGGCATGCTCCATCTCCAACAATGAAGAGGGCGTGAAGTTGGTACGAATGGCCGCCACCCAGATCGACAGCCTGTGTCCACAGGTGAGGATTTTAAAACACCTACATCACATAAAATTAGTGCTGTCAACGTTAATTTCGTTAAAACGACATTAACCCCATAACCGAATCAACATTGCAAATCTCAGTTAGCAAGTTAGCGCAGATTGCGTGGGGCTGCACGGTGCTAACGCGTTAACGAGCTAACCGTGCTAATGCGTGCAGCCCCACGTACGGGGCGTTCCGCGCTAACTCGCTAACGGAGATTTGCCGCTTTAAAGCCATTATGCCGTTAACGTCATTTTAACGAGATTAACGCTGACAGCACTACATAAAATACAAATTCTTAACATAAGATCAAATCAAAATGTTCTTTTAAGGAACTTTTCTATATTTAATTACTGATTTATGAAAGTGTAATATTTAGGAATATTAAAGGAAAGAGGTTGTAGTTGTCGGATTTGGAGGAAAAGCTATGAATAATGTGTAGGAGGACATTGTAGTCCTGTTTCGCAGGAAGAAACAAAGGAGGATGTTGAAATCCATCAGTTGTTTCCAAGGTTAACAGTAAGCCTTATCCACACAGGACCAAACATTGTAACGAGAATGAGAAATGGAGAAGGGAGGTTGATTTTAAGATTCATGATCTAATGTGCAGTCTCCTCTACCCGTACCTACCGAGACCAACTAACTTATAAAACTTGGAGAGGCGCTGTCCCCTGACACTGCTTGGCACAGCTGAACACAGGCAGATTAAAAAACATAATAGACATAGGCTTTGTGACTGGAGTAGAGGGAACAAAGAGGAGGTGCAACAAAGAGAGGTATTTCCATCTGTTCCGAGTAGAGTTAAACCAGACTGGTTATTCTTTACACGTGCAAATGCACGCAGTCGTGCACACACACACTGCCTCAGTGACTGCCATGTTCAGATCATAATCTAGATCAGATTCATTTCACTAAAAGTAAATCTAAAAAGCACAAAGTGAGAAAGCAAAGGCACAAAATAAATAAATAAACTGGTCCTTGTTGTTAAAGTGGCAGTACCCAAGTTATTTGCTTTAACTTTTCATTATGCAGTAAGTGTTTATTGAACAATTTATTGGTGGTACTAACTCTGCTAACTGCCTCCGGGTATGAAATCCCCCGGGAAAGTGAGGGTTTGACTGTGGAACAAAAGCAGGAGGAGGAGAGCACTTTCATTTTCCAAAGGAGCTATTGCTACTTCCCTTGGGTAGCTAAAATATTGTCTATTGGTATTTCAAAGTACACGATAAGGCCGGTATTATTTTTATCATCCCTATATCCCTGTGAAGTATTTATCTTATTTTTTTCTTTGTCCTAAAGCTGAAGGGTTTACCTTGAACATATCAAGGTCTTGTGCTTTCTTTAAGCCTTGCTTTTTTAAGCTGTAAAAGATTCTGCATCATTTATTACATTTGTGCAATTAACAATATATTTCAAGCATATCTTTTTTTTATCTCACAGCAAATGTGGCAAACGTTTGGTTGCTAAATCCTTTTAGTCTGTAGCTGTAGCTGCTACTAGCAGGCCACAGCATAGACTGAAAACCTTAATGACTACGAGAAAGAGCATAGCACTCAGCTACTGTGCCACTGCTGCCACACTGTTCACCTCACAGTGTCAGAGTCTTGACATGATAGCCAGACTATGTTTCACCGTGCTGTATGTTCTTATATATCTTATATATAAACTAGTACAGATGTCTTTTCTCCTGAAATGACTCACAGATGTGCAGAAATGTCTTTAAGACTTCATTTTAAAAGCACACATGTACGCCTACGCTACTGCAAACGTTTCTTGTCCCATATCAGGTCATCAATGCTGCACTCACTCTGGCTGCCCGCCCCCAAAGCAAGGTGGCCCAGGACAACATGGATGTTTTCAAAGATCAGTGGGAGAAACAAGTGCGCATCTTGACTGAGGCTGTGGATGACATCACTTCTGTGGATGATTTCCTTTCTGTGTCAGGTATGAGCCAGCACAAATTCCTCACAGACTGACTGATTGAAGCAAATGGTCCACATGCTCCTGATTTTCGCTTGAAGCGAGTGAGTTATTGAGTGTTGTTGCTTGTGTTCTCTGGTACCAAATTTTCACAAAAAATCTCTATGGAGGCTTGATGTGAAAAACAAAATTACTATTTAGTTAATAAAAAATAAGAAATCACAGCATTTGAAGCAAAATACAGTGAACTAGAAAAAAACCATCAAAAGGCAGAAGAAATTTTTTTTTTTTTTGGACGGGGGTGGGATGGTGTCCAAAAAAAGCAACAGGTATTAAATTTTGTCCATAATCAACATGTTTCTTGGAGAAATAAACTCAACAGTATATCCACACTCAAAGATAAAAATGAGTTTGATTTCCAGGAAAATCTGTTTATTAAACAATAATTATGTCTCTCAACAACAGAATCCTTGGGTCGTTTTCATTTTTTGTTTCCCACTTTCATTCACTGTCATCTTTTCTCTCTCTCTCACTCTCAAGAGAACCACATCCTTGAGGATGTCAACAAATGTGTAATAGCTCTCCAAGAGGGCGATGTGGACACTCTTGACCGAACTGCTGGAGCTATCCGGGGCCGAGCTGCTCGCGTGGTCCACATCATTAACGCTGAGATGGAAAACTATGAGCCCGGGGTCTACACCGAGCGTGTGCTGGAGTCCATCAAGCTCCTGTCTGAGACTGGTTAGTGCGCTGTACACAGAGCCTGTGTAGCTGCAGAAGATCCACAATGAGCCATAGCTTAATGTATTACTAGTACGATGCATACACTGTGCTTCACCCTGTGTCAAAATATTTTGCTGCAAGCTTTTTGGCAAGCCAAGCTACTTTTAGGAATAGCCTAACATATAGAAACACATACGTATATGCACCCACACACACACACACGCGCACACATGTAGAAGCTACATTAGTTCACCAGTCTGGTCTCACAGATACGACTTGACTGCTTCTGTGTCCAGTGTCTAAAGTTTTGATTAGTTTCCTGGCTCTAACAGAAAGTCTTATCCGCTCTCACTCTTTTATTTATTCATTTACAGCCTCTGTCCAATGTCATCTTCCAGGAAAGTTGCATTTGTCTCAGTGCCAGGCCGATCAAACAATGAACACGTTTCCAAATCCTTGTTTAGGAGACAACTTTGAATTCTTATATTGTCTCAGTAGTTTTTACCTCTGAACATACTGGGGGAATTCAATCAGCAGCACAAGGGTCAAAAAGAAAAGCAGATTGTAGATAGGGCTGCCACGATTTGTCGACTAGTCACGATTACGTCGACTATCAAAATCGTCGATGACTGATTTAATAGTCGACGCGTCGTTTGAAGCTTTGTAAGATCACAAAAGACGCAGGAATAAGTGGCAGGATTTAAGAGTGTAATAACGGACTGAAACAGAAGATGGCAGCATTGCATGTACAAGGATGTCAGCTACCGTTAAACCCTGAAGAAGAAGAAGAAGAAGCAGCTGTGTCCCAGAATTCATAGCGCGGCCCAGCGCAGTTTCCAACAATGGCAGCAGTTAGTTAGTTTTAATGTTACTCTTATTATTCTTTCTGGGTCACAAAATAAACGTTTAACATATTTTCAGGCGAGAATGTAGCTGTGTAAACCTCAAATATCTGCTCAGTTTATCAGGACACCACATATTTTCAAAAGCGCTCCGACGTTTTCGGAGACGTCTGTTACCCACTAGCTCGTTAGCGAGCCGGGGGCAAGGCTCACTAGCGCTCCCCGCAAATCGTTTTCAAACCCACCGCCGTCTTTCGCTACTCAGGTTAAATATATATGAGTCACTTAGATAACTTAAAATGTTATTGTTTGGCTTTTTTTTTGTATTTTATTTGTTCCTGAGTAAATCAGTTTGTCTGAGATTAAAGTTATAGTTTTTACACAGCTGAATAAACGTCAAGCAGACAGCTGATTATCAGAAGTGTGAGATGCTCGAGAATCTACTCCAGTGTCCTGTTATATTTTAGATAGCAAGGAGTTTATTAAACTTCACCGAAACAATCTGCAAATTTCATTAAAATTGAATAAACTATCATCTTGTCTTTATTTTTAGTTAGCACAGACCTTAAACACTTAAAGCTGTAAGCTAATGATAGTTATATAAGAGCAGATGCTGTTGGTGCAATAAGCTGTAGTTTTACGTCCAATGGATGATGATCTGATTAGTCGACTAATCGCAAAAATAATCGGTGACTAGTCGACTATCAAAATAATCGTTTGTGGCAGCCCTAATTGTAGATATATATTACAAAAATTTAATAATAATAGTAAAAAAACAAGGTACAACAGAAAAATGCTTTTAATATGGTGCTGGAATACCCGTTGTTGCTATAACAACTTCAACTCCTCTGAGAGGGCTTTCCACAAGGTTTGGGAGTGTGTTCATGGGAATTTTTAATTTTTAATTAATGTAATTTTAATTATTCCAGAAGGTCAGACACTGATGTTGGACAAGAAGGCCTGTGTTGCAGTCTCTGCTCTAGTTATCCCAATGGTGTTTTGTTCATCCATGTTTTTATGGACAGCTAACAGCTGACTGTGGAATATTTAGTAGCGACGAAGCTTCACAACTGGACTTGATGCACAGGTGGCATCTTATCACAATGCCACGCTGGAATTCACTGAGCTCCAGAGAGCGACCCATTCTTTCAAAAGTGTTTGTAGAAGCAGTCTGTATACCTACCTGCTTAATTTTATACACTGTCGCCATTAAAGTAGTCGAAACACCTGAATTCAGTGGTTTGGATGGGTGAGGGAATACTTTAGACATTGCAGTGTAGTATATTGTAGATCTGAGTCTACTTCCTGACTGTGGTTACAGGAAACAGTGTAACATATACAGAAAGCATCTGTGAAAGTGAGTATGTACAGGAGGTGGTAACATCAGCAGGGCTGAGTACACAGTTAGTACAGCCGGCAAGCCCAGAGGAGGAAAACATGTATCACTCAGTCACCACCTACACCACTTAAAGCTAAACTTTGACATTGCTTCAGCGCGTTTGCAACGTTTCCACTTTCAGCGCAGGTGTTGAGCTGCAGCCTAGTATTATTTGCGAGTTGGAAGAAGGTGAAAGCTTTTGCAGAGTTCTTGACGATATGTGCACCGGTGAAGACGTGCCACATGAAAAATGCAGAGAAGTCTCAGTAGAAACAATTTGTTCATTTTTGCCAGGGCCGTTCACGTGACAACTCCAAATGTTACAGCGATTGTTCATACAAAAACATTCCTGCAATACTCAGAGAAGCAGACTGGTGACAGTTTCTGTTTTTAATGTGATTTTGTGTTACTTTGTCTTGTTTACAAAGTTTCTAGACACAAGCAAGGAAGATAGAAAATGTGCAGCGTTTGCTATGAAATACTGTCTTAGCCAATCCCTTAAAAATATACCATAATACACCTTTAAAATGTGGCATCATGAAAGAAGGCCAAACCCTCCCCCCCCCAAAAAAATGCAGGATGAAAGGAGAGAAGTAATATAGCAATTACCTGTCCACGAGAATAAAATCTGACCACAATCCCTTTTCACATCAGCACAGCAGCAACTCCCCTCCTTGTTATATTTTCTCCATTCTCACCCATCCTTCCGACTCGGCTTTCTATCTCTCCCATTAGAGCCCATTTAGCGAGGTGGTATATCTATTGTTTCGCTCGTTACTTTCATCTGCCGGGATAATTGAGAGACACAATCAGCTCCCCTCCCTGCTAGCTGATAAGTCGCAAACAGCATTAGGTGTGCCACGTGTGTTCACACCGCCATCTGTCTGAGACCCTCTTCTGGCGCTGAACCCCACCATAACAGTCTACTTACAGTATTAGTTATATGGTACTTTAAACACATTCTGTTCACTTATTGCATGATTCAGTTTAATTGATTGGGGTAATTAATTGATAGAGTTCAGCGGTGATTATCTTACAGACACTTGAGGTCAATTTTGTATGACTCTAACCTCGTCACATGCTTTTATTAATCCTCCATGGAGCAAGAGTCAGCACTATGAAGAAGCATTATGTCAGTGTTACTAACACCAACAAATCGAGAGCTGTTGATGGGGTGACGTCACTTACACAGTTTCCTACTTCACGCAGGCTGTATTTTGCAGCGTTTTTGATAGATGCAGGGCGGTAATTTCTCCTGTAAATTTAGCACTGTAGGCAATGAAAGGAAATGATTGTTAACTTATGTAACACTTCCCATTTTGCAGATGAGGATTATGTGTGCGCGCAAACTTTACACTGTTGTTCGTGACAGCCTCAGATTTCAGGGGAAAGAAAAAAGTAAATCTAAAGGAAATACATTTTCACACCTTGATCTAGTTTTTGGTTTAGATTTAGTCAACTTTGGTGACCTTGCACTTTGCTATACCCACAGATAAACAGACTTGTTTAAAACACAGGTTCAAGGCGACTTCACATTAAGGTCAGGGCTGAGGTGATTTCTTCTTCACAGAAAGAATATGCACCAAACAAATTTTTGTTGCGTTTTCTCGAGATGCCGGGCCTTTGGGAGGGCTTCTGTCTTTAATTTTAACAAGGTCTCCTCATGATTTGGGCGCTAATTGAGACGTTAAGGTGGGGAATTAGCAACCGTGTTAGACGAATGTTTCATTGGCTCCATATTTCTCTTTGATGAAGAGCTGTTGTGTTTCCCCTTCCAGTTTCCGTCTTAGCAGTAGTTGGGGGGTTTTAAGGGCTACCATGCACATCTGATCTGGACCATAAAGCACTTATTGATCCTTGTGAACTTTTGCCTCCCTCTCCCCTCCGTCCTCACAGACCTGATGTCTATGGATTTGAACACAGTCAAGGAGAAATCTATAGCTAGGGGGAAAGATGATTAAGTGTAGCTGAACAAAGGGAAGGGATATAGGACCACACAGTTTTTAGAGGGTACTGAGCCCAATTAACTAGACTCCACCAAAAAATCAATAGCTGTCACCAAGGATTTCACTAAGCGATTTGCGCAAGGATTTTAGTGGAATTCATTGATGTGTTCTCTTTTTCTTAACTTTCCTCCAGTGGTGAGCATGTGTAAAACATTTATCCCTTTACTCTGTCTCTGCAAGTGTGTGTGGGTGTAAGTGTGCGTATGTGGGTAGTTGTGTGTTTTGCGTTGGCTATTTGTGTTTTTATTGGACTGCTCCTGTGTTTATGCCCACAGCCACTCATGCCAATCACAGCCACTTGCCTTTCTTTCTGACAGCTGGCACACAGCGCTCATCACAGCTACCTACCCTTTGACCTTGTCTCAATTTGCCCATCCCTCTTTCTCATTTCGAGTGTGGCCAGATTTATGCCGAGGCCAAAACACAAGCAGCCAAGGCTCACAACTCTTCAGTGTAAAGCTTAGCTATAGATTCCTGACAGACAGTCTACACATGGGCCCGGGACTGAAGCGTGTCCTTGAGAGAGAGAAAAATCAATAGCCTAATGGGAAAGTGGTTATGGCTTCCCTCTCTTTCCTCCTCTCCCTCCTTCCTTACTGATACACTATTCTGCCCACTAACTGCCTTGGTTTAGACTAATCTTCTCCTCAAAAGAAGGGACAAATTTTTAAGTTGGTCATTAATGTGGTGCCTGGAGAGGGTAGATTAAAAAACTGATATATTGCCTAAGTCAGAGTGCCATTTAGGTAGCAGGGTGATGTTGCTCCTTGTTATTACATCAGGGCACAGTAAATAGGATTTAGCCAGGGTTTTGCAGTGAGTGCAGTGAGTAATAACACACACGGACACACTGCCACCCACATGTCATGCCTGTAAATCAGTGGATCAAGAGCACTAAAAGGAAGTGCATCAGACACTAAGGCTCGGCTCATACCTGGCGCATTAACATGCGCCTTCAGTGATCTGATCTCAAGTAGAGTGCTCAAGCTACCACTTCCTCGCTTTATATGCAGAAAAGGAAAAAGGAAGCCTGCAATTGTTTCTGTTTGGAAGGCTAAATGTCAGTCCAGACCACCGGAGTCCTTAACTGCCAAAGTTTCCAAGTGTAGGACACATTCACAGAGATGCACGTGCTAATGGAATGGGTCCATATGCAGGAACAATCTGCTTTTAATGACTCATCAGTGTGTTGGGCACATTCACACATGTACCCAAAGAAGCCAGTTGTTAATGCCAAGTGGAGGGTCTAATGAAGAAAACTAAAGACCTTTCATTGACTGTGTCTCTAAAAAATAACTGTTAAGGGGAAATGTGGAAGTGAATCAGTGGTTTTTATCATTTTTTTTAACACTGAAAATGGCGTTTTTTTATATGGCCCATAAGTGTACAACACGGTTGTTGAGATAAATGAGTTATAATTTTTGAATCTGTGTCTATTGTTTTAATGATAGGAAAAGAGTCTTTAACCAGAATGTGAAGCAGATGGCAAACTAAGCTTGCAAGGAGAGGAGGTGGGGCCTTTCAATCAGTGCGTAAAGAGAGGCAGGAGTTGGGAGAGAGTACTGATGAGGAAATTGCTATGAGAATAGCAGTGCAGTAGGAAGAGGTAGGTGGAACAATTTAACCAAGGTTAGAGTGAAGGAGAGGAGACCAGTAAGCAGGAGGAGCATCATATACAGCACATTCTCTTTGTGGTTCGACCGCCGATCATCAAAGCTGTTAAGTTCAACGTTTTCAAAATTAGGAAGTGGCTATGCAAGCTGTGTGGATATCTTAAAGCGCATTTAGTGATTTTGCTTTATGTAAGTGCAGTAGCATTAGATTTTAAAGGCCTTGCTGAGTGTTACGTAGTGCATGCCAGAAATTAGCCTTTTCCCATTCATCACCTGCACTAAATTGAGAAAACACAGTTTTAACTCTAGAGAATGATCTGATTGAACAGATAAATTGCAACGCTCTTGAATATCTAGCCAATATGAGAGAGGAAGTGGATCTGACCTCTCATTTGGAAAACACTGATTGTTTCTTTTTGGTCACATTTTTGTGCCTACCTGTGCAGGGAATTAATACAAGCAGCAGATAAGGGGCGATGCTGCTTGGCCGCAGTGCGTGTAGGACAGGGATGAAGGTTAATGACAGTAATATGTTTTATAAAAGCTTCTATAATTTTCAATTTCGTGGGCTGCTGTTATTAAGCCCCTAGCTATTCTTGACGCACCATGTTTTGCAACCCTTCCCACCCTGTTTCCTCTCCCATTCTGCTTTTGTAAATTACACCAGGCGAATTATGGTCCGACTAAAGAATTAAGGTTTAGTCACATGGTATTTCGTGTTTTCAAACATTTGCCCTTTTCTCAAATTCTCATTCGGTCACACATTCCCTGTTTGAATAGGTGGATGTGCTCATTTAGCAGACACCAGTGTACTGTACTAGGAGGTTAGTATTTACGCTTGTTTTTATCTCTAGATTGTGAGTGTTAATCGCATTACCAGAAAACAAAACTGTACCACTGGTCTCATTGTCTATATGAATCACATCTCTGGCCTCACTGGCTTTGAAATAACTGTGCCAATTACAGTGACGCATGACAATTACAGCTCACCAAATGGGCTGAGGCTTCTTGAGGAAAACATTTTATTCTATCATAGTGAGTGAACACAACACCATCCACAGCCAGAGGCAGATGGCAGGGTTTTTTTCTTTTTTGTTGCTTTTTTTTATATAACTTGTGCAGGGATGATGGAAATAATATTAAAACAATGCGCATGAAATTGTTCATGTGACCATCATTAATTCAGCACTGTTCCAATTTCTCCCTCTGTATCCCATCAATAGTTGTCAAAAAACTATACATTTGAATACTGATAAGGTTTAAAGCCTTACCAGTATGAGAGTTGCTGGCTAGGCCTTATCCCTACCAGTGTAAGTGTAGTAGTTTAGTAGATGCGTTTGGTTTATGAATGCAGATTCCTAACCAAACTTGCAACCCTTGATAACGTTGTGGCAAGATCTGACAACTGCTGTTCACAAACGCTGTCCATCTAATCTGACTGAGCTGGAGCTGTTTTGCAAAGAAGAATGGGCAAGAATTGCAGTCGCTAGATGTGCAAAGCTGGTAGAGACATACCCTAAAAGACTGGCAGCTGTAATTGCAGCAAAAGTTGTTTCTACAAAGTATTGACTCAGGGGGCTGAATAATTACACACACCCCACTTTACAGTTATTTGTAAAAAAAAATGTTTGGAATCATGTATGATTTTCGTTCCACTTCTCATGTGTACACCACTTTGTGTTGGTCTTTCACGTGGAATTCCAATAAAACTGATTCATGTTTGTGGCTGTAATGTGACAAAATGTGGAAAAGTTCAAGGGGACCAAATACTTTTGCAAGCCACTGTATTTGAAGTTTACACAGCATCATGTGACCCAGAAAGAGTAATATTTCAAACTCTGCCACTCTGCGTTCCTGTTGCTGACACAGGTAACATTGTGGAGTAAAACTTAATATATATTACTTTGTGAATTAATAGTCACACTTTTGGTTTGCACGTTATGTAGCAGCTTTAAATGTCATGTAATAACGTGATAAAGTAAATACCATGTAATTAAATAATAAGCAGTACCCAAGTAATAGCTTAGTATTAACGATGTGTCTGTGTTATATTGTCTTAGAATGTAAGTAACAGGGCAATAAGGAAATGAAAACAATAAGTAAATGGGTGGATAATTGTAAGAGTGGTAAACAATGGCATTATATTTTTCCTGTTCTTTGTAGAGTTCTATCACCTGTCCCTCTAATGTCTCATGTCTCTTCGGAGAGTCTAAAGTTAACAAAGAAAGTAGAAAACCCCTGTCGAGATAACCATTATCTTTTAATATTTAGAATTTATCAAGTCAGCTAACAGAAAGTAAGGCAGCTCTGTCAAACCTGCTTCATACTACAGCATTGCTTGGGAGTGCTTTTATTTTTTGTTGTTGTTTTTTCTGTTTTCTTTTGAAACAGACTGTGTTGGGGAATTGTGGAAAGAATTGATCTGAAACTGGATAAAATGCAACTTTGTTGCTGTGATATATGATATCTTACTTTAATATCCAAAGTCTCTGTCTGTCTGTGTGTTTATTTTTTGCTTTGGTCGTCAGGAGTTGAGCAAACCACCTAGCAACAGGCTAAAATGATCCGTTTTTGTTATTTATGCATCACTAACGCTTTATAAAAGCCTCACATCATTTACATTTCACAACACTATGATCTAATTTATATCAGCAGAAGTTGAAATATCGATTGTATGTTATGGCACCATCACACCGCCTAGCAACCACTTAGCAAAGGGTTCAAATGACCCATTTTTAGGATATAAACAACATCTACCACCCCTTGTTTTTTTACTTCTCTCACTATGATTAAATAGCAGTTTGCTATCATCATGAGTAGGCCAAACAATGTTGTAACATGCAGGTGTAGTAGTGTCACACAATATAAATAATTGTGTTCAATATGCACATGCTTATTTTTTTTTATTTGTTTGTTTTGATTTTTTTTTTTGCCACAAAAGTGCAGAAAAAGTACCACAGATTTGGAAACCTTGTTCACAAACTTGTACTTGTTAAAATTTTCCGTCCGAGTGGGCCAACGTCATCGATTTGGAGATATTTTTGTGTTCACCTGTTGAATGTAAGTGCGTGCTTCTGTGCAGTTTTGCTGTGTGTTTGATTGTCTAAATGTAGCCGTCTTAATTTGAATCTTGTGGCTTAGAAATCAGGAACTGTGCAGATTGTGCTGTTTAAATCTTGTTAAACATGGCACAGGTGCGCACCGTGTTAGCTTTGAGGTTTGAGGCATTCATTGTACTTCCATAACTTCTCACTTAAAGTATGCTTAAGCTTAGAGGGTGAAAAAAATCCATCCCTACATGGTCACATTTAATTCCCTTCATCATTTTTCAACTGGAATGAGTGAAATTGCTCCTTACCATCAGCAACTTTGCTCATTAAGAGCACAGAGAACATTTAAATATTTCTATTTAAAACGCCTTCCCAGCAATTCCCAAAAGCCTATTTTACGCTTCTCCAGTAAGTGGATTAAACTGAATTAAAAATGAAAAGAAAAGGGGAGAGACTTTTTTGTAGTGCCTTTTATGTTTGGTGAAATATACCGTATGTGTTATATCAGACAAATAAGCACACTGCAGATTCATACACCTTTAGTGCAAGCTAGTTAATTGATTTAGTTCACTCTTCATGTCAGAATGAGGCGAGAGTGTGGAAGATGCTAATAAAATCACAAACATGGCTCTCTGGCCAAACTGCAATACCTCATTTGTCTTTTCCACAGTTTTTCTTATCTCTCTGTGCTCATTAGAGCTGTCTTCTCCTCTAATGATGTTGTCTTAAACTATTCATAGTATCAGCACTTCAAAAATCCACTCCATTGATACACATTTGTTGCTTATTACTTCTAAAGCAGCTGAATGTTTTTTCCCTAAAACACATAAAACAGTATGTCCTTCTCTTTGTCTCACCCAGTCCTTCTGTACATAAAGTCATTTTCTAATATCTATTCCGGATTCAAAGAAAATACTTTTCTATTTGTGCTACTGTAATGAAATCAAATGTGATGGTGGGTTTTTAGGCTTTTGTAGTGTTTGAAAAGAGACCCACAAATCTACAGTAAATGGACACCTTTTTCTAGCTGGCAACTGGCTTTCTAGGTAAGCCTTTGCTTTTGTTATGATAATTTGCTACAGCACAAAGTCCATAAGAAGAAAAAAAAGTACATTATCATAGCTGGAATTCAATTATTGTGACACAACAGGAGATTACTTGGAAAGGTGGCCTGCTAAATATTTAAAACCTTCAGTCTGTATTTTTGGATATTAAACAATGTCTATTCATATTCAGCACAATTCATTTGAAGACACAAAAACATAAAGCTCTTCCATCAGGTCTAGCCAATGGGTACCGACAACAAAACCAACCATTTTTTATGGTCAGTAGGGACGTTTCTTTTGTTGCTTGGCTTTTGTCTGCCTCGAAAAGACTTTGATGAAATTGTTTCCCTTCGTCGGCATTGTGAATTGACAGGCTGAGCTCGCGTCCTTGCGCTGTAACACTGAAGCACACAGACATCTCTGAGCGAGCTCCCAGGTTACGCACACATACATACACTTCCCCGTGCCACATGGCAGCAAACACACAAACCGATCTGGGAGAGACAGGTCAGTCTCCGTGCCGGGTAAGCCGATGTGGAGTAGCTAATTGGTGTGCAGTGTGTGAATGGCATATTGTTGTTTATAAAGAGGTTTAGGGTGACATTCCAGAAGTGAACACAGACTGATGAAGAATGTGCTGCGAGACATTTTGAAGACAGTGGTAGCCATGTCCTTGGATAGAGAAACAGCACAGTCATAGCTGTGTTTTCTTATATATTTTCCTTTACTTAATCATAATCCTTCACCTATCATAGAAAAAAGTGATAAACCCATACCTCCTGTCTCTCTTTTGTTCTCTATCTCTACTTCCATTACCTCTTTCTTCCTGCAGTAATGCCCCGATTTGCTGAACAAGTGGAAGTAGCTATCGAGGCACTGAGTATGAATCCCCCACAGCCCTTTGAGGAGAACGAGTTCATTGATGCATCCCGTTTGGTCTACGATGGCGTCCGCGACGTCAGGAAAGCCGTCCTCATGATAAGGGTACGTCCATTATGTTCTGCAAGAGAGCAAAAGGGAAAGACTAGCTGAGATACTTTGAAATGCTTCTAGAGCTCAGCGATAGTGTCAAAGTGTTTTGAATTGCCCGTCAGAAAAAAAAAGCAAATTGCACCAATTTCCCATCTTCTTCTGTGTATTCAAAATATTTGATTGGGTTTTTTATTTTAAACATCTGAACAGTTTGCTCATTTCCTAATGTTGAGCTTATTTAGTTTGAATATATGCTTTTTTGCAGCTTCACTACCATTAGCATATTTTAAATTTGGTTTAAATATCTGTCTTGTTGAGGTAATAACCTGTGTTTTGTGGGGGGTTTCTATCATAAAACCTGTTACATTAAAAACTTCCTGAATCTACTGGTGAACATGACAAATTTGTGCTTTTTTGCTTTTCATCACAGGGACCTTATTCCCACTGAAAACTGTGCTGCTGTCTGTCTTGGGTGATAGTGGAAGTTTTGTGACAAAAATACATCCGCCCTAAGGATGAAGAAGCGCATAATTGAAATCTTCAATTCTCATTTGGAGTGTCACCACTGTCACATGATCTGTTTTATGAATCTGGCAGAACCCTTGACAGCGTGTCACGATAAAACGGCTCCATAACAACAAGATACCAGCTCTGCTGTTTCACGTACCAAATCTGATGTTACAGTATCTGCACCCCCACCCCCCCCACCCCAACTGTCCCTCCTCTTTCACCACGTAATTCATTTATTCAACTTTATGCAGGCTGGAAGGTTTCCCAGTTCAGCTTCGGAAAGAAAAAAATCTAATTATGGAAAATAATTTGATGTTAGTAAATAATGTAAAACAGGCAGCTTTGAACTGCCCGGGACCAGCTGGCTTTATAATCCTATCCAAGTACAATTACTTTCTGGGGAAACAACTTGGAAGATCCTTGCTTTCTCTGTCGTCTGACTTCATTGTATAAATAGCAAATGTTGGTGCCACGTGTAATTTTTATTTTATTTTTTTTAAGTGTACTTTTTTAAATTTTTCCCCCACTTAGACCGAGTAATAGCTCCTTTAGAATTTTTACAGCACAGATCTCATGAGCAGTCAGCGGATTAAGAAACCAATTCTCCACAGTGTTTAAAAATTGAGGCTGAACTTGAGTAGAGTGGAAAGTTATTATGAAAGTTCTTGGAAACATAGTTTTTGTCCAGGCCTTTATGTACCCGCAGACACATGCACGCAGGAGTGCAGGGGGGGAAAGTAGTAAGTATTGCACAGAATGGAAGAGATATGAAACTGAACAATGGGTGGAGACTGCAATATAACCAATATTTACGCAGTGTCCCAGTCTCAGGAAACTGACCTACAGCCTTTCTCACCTAGAAAGTTCAAACTTACCAGACATTCAGATTAAAAATGAAATCAATGAAAGGAGCTGCTGTGATCTGATGGGGTTAAGTTGTTTCATGGCCTGTGTAAATGCTAAAATGTAATCGTAATAGCAGGCCTCTTTTATTGAAAGATCCTTAGGATTGTTAAAATCATTACAAGGTAAATAGCAGAAACCTATACACATAGCAACACAATCTCCAAGGTAACGCAACCTCTGAGTTGGCACCCCCACGCAATGACCTGATTGAAATCAATGAGGGGGCTGCTTTTGTTTTGTTTTTTATTACAGTCTTAATGTCTGTGTGATCACAGCTCTAATCAGACTTTTTTTTTATTGACGAAAAGCAAAACCGATCATCTTCGCTGCTGCACATTCACACAGCTGGCTCTTTTCTTTTTTTTTTTTAATTGGCTATCATGAATAACCTGTCTCACAAAGATAGTCAGCAACTGGTTCCCTTATCCTGGATATTTTACCCGAGACTTAAACAGCTGCACCAGCAATACACTGCATTTAATTTGTGACAGGATAACACTGTCATATCTATAAAATGAAAGTAAAGAAACAAGATCCTATAATTTAGTGAAGCTACCAACAAAAGAAATGATTAAAAAATGATTTTATGTCCAATAAAACAGTAAAATAAATGAATTGTATGCTAGCTAAATTGTAGGTGTTTGCAGTAGAATGAGTTGATAAAACATTTGCTTTTATAAAACCTATTACAAATGGATATGCACGAAATGGGCTATTATGAAACTATAAAGAAATTGTATTCCCACTATTGTGAGCAAACAAACTGACTTGAATTAAAGAATGGATAATGAAGCTCCATATGGCCTGAGATTTGTGTGAATAAATTATAAGTAGCAAATTTCCAGTGTGTAAATGCTCTTCCCTTTTGCCTTTTATTTCCTTAGTTCAACGATGCAATTAGGGCAGAATGGGCACATTTTTTATTTTTATTTAGAGAATAATCATATCACTGATTGAGTTGAAAGAAAATCATTCGCATTGTACTAAAATTAAGAAGGAAATTTAGCACAGTTAAATGTAGGCCTTCTAGCAACCTGTGGTTCTTTTGTGGTCCTGTTTTATACTGTAAGTGCTCCTTTTGAGAAAAACTAAACTACTGTTAGTTTATTATAATACCGATATAAATAACCAGGCAACACTATGCACTTCACAAGCATAGCTGTGACAGAACTGTGAATACAGGCTGTCACCATGTAAGAATAATTTTACACAGATACATGTCTATATTTGATCCTCTGCTCCACAGAACCTAAGCCGCCCAGCTGTGTTATCATTGTGATGCTGTTAAAATTAATCCATCTGCGTTAGATCAACTACTTGCTTTGAAGTTACCTGGCAAACTAACAGCCTTTGTCATTGGGACGTCACTTAAAAGACAGCAGAGAGGAATAACGATGCTTATTAATGATTGAGTCACTCGCCTCGTACAGAAAACACATACAAAGTTATAAACAAACTGAAGCAGATATTCTCTCATTTCTTCTTCTTGCTAATTCCTCTGAATTCTTTATTTGATGAAACACACAGGGATTTTTCCCCAGCTTTGAAACTATTTTAGCTTTGAATTACATTAAGAACTTACAATCACTGCACAGCAGTTTTTAAATCTTATGCCAAAAAAAAAAAAGCAGTCAGGATTCAAACAGTAACTTAAGAGTTTGGCTAAAGACTTTAAGTCAAAATGTTTCAAAGAAAATTAATAATAACACTGATTATAATATTTAAGTGATTGAAACATATTGGTAGCATCTCTGTTATGCTCATTTGTAAAGAGTTTTGACTTTGAGCTTTTCTGTTTCACAAATACTCTGCTGCACCATCGCTTTCCGCCCCAAGCTGCTTCCTCCCCTTAACTGACTAAAACTTGGCAGCCCTTTTTGGCTTCCTTTTTAACATCATTCTGTATAAACTGCAGTTACAATCAATGATCTTGTGGAAATGGGTCCAGATATTTACCTGTGAATAATGCACAAATGCAAGTTGTTCACAGATTTATTCTCCTGCAGTTAAACAACATGCTTTGGGACATGTTACAGTAAATGTATTCGCAGATGACTTTCTCTTTCCTCCCAGTTATCTTTTTAGCACTCAGTAAATAATGCATAAATCATTATGGTTGTGAATTTGATTTGGAAATACCTATTGGATATGGTTTTTAATATGACGGAAGACCTTACGTAGGAAAATGGCAGAGACAATTAACTTTTCAGGGATCTTTAAGCCATTCTCTACGCATCAGAAGGACATGATTTCAGCACATTGGGGCTTGAAAGCAGAAAAAAATGCCCTTTTCAGCTGTCTATTTCAGTTTGTTCCCTGATCTCTGACTTTATCTCTGTCTTTGTGTTTGCTGCAGACACCAGAGGAGCTGGAAGATGATTCTGACTTTGAACAGGAGGACTATGATACTCGCAGCAGGACTAGTGTCCAGACTGAAGATGACCAGCTTATTGCTGGACAGAGTGCCCGGGTGAGTGGATGTTCACATCCCTTCTGTGCTGCAACTGCTCAAATGCACATCAACATCAAAGCTGACATAAAAAATAACATATATTTGTTTTGGGTAAAGAGTAGCAGAAATACCAAAGTGACTATAGTGTTGCTGCTTTGTATACATTCGTCCCCATTCCCTGTCTACTCATAAATTGATTCATCCAACTGTGTCCATTTACATAGCATATAAGTCCATTTAAATGGTCCTAACAAGCTGTATTATTTTAAATAAACACCGTTCCGGGATGGCAGGTGTAAAATTGCAATCACAAACACAAAAGTAATTACCAAATTCCCTTCAGACACTAGCCACAACACAAAATACAGTGCAGTGCTGAGCCAAGGCTTCAGTCGTGATCGCCATGGTCTGGGCTTTGTTTCACATTAGTGATTTTTCACTTGGGCCCAGCTTAAAGGACATTAAGAGGGTATCAGTGCTTGCTCCCCTCCAGCAACACACACAGAGACTAGCGGTGTGTTGCATGTTGAATGGATTGTGGATGGCAGGAGTGCGACTTGGCCCGACACCTCTCTCTGTGGCAGAGACCTGCATTATCCCGCCCGTGTGCACGCATGGGGCTAATGCATAAAAAGGGAGAAATAAAACACATCAAAACAGCAGCTTGTTATAACTGAATGTGCTACATGTGACATGTGGTGTCTGCTGACAGGTAAAACAAAACAGCTAACTCATGACTACTGAACCCTGTGCTGGACAGTAGCCTGTGTGACAGGAACTGACTCAGTTAGACATTTAGTCGCAGTAGTCTACTGGTCATGGCTTCAAAGTAAGGCCGTTATCTGGTTTTTTGTTTGTTTGTTTGTTTCTTATTTTTTCTGGGGTGGGTCATCTACTTATCAGAAGTTCAGTGGTTCGATCCTTGGCTCATCCAACCTGCACATCTCTGAACCCCGAGTTGACCCCAATGCATTCATTGTGTGCTTTAACATTAGGGCAAAAGTGCTTCAAACTACATAGAAAAAATGAATGTAAAAGTAGGTGAATGAGGATTGTAGTAGGAATGTGCTTTGAGTGCTCAAATTGAGTAGAAAAGCACTCTATAAGCACCAACTCATTTACCATTATTGGATTTTAGAAACTAACCCATAAGTGGAAGTTTTCTATGAGAACATGTTGTATAACTTTTCAATATCATCACATGATTCCTGCCAACAAACCCTTGAAAACAGAACCGAAAAAATCTTCTTTTTTTTTTATCATTGCCTTGGGTTAGCTAAAGATTATTTTCATAGTTTAAAGAGAGAAATGCAGAAGGAAACAAATAGGCTCCTGTGGGCAAAGCTGCATATCATGTTGAACCATCCACCCACCCCAACCTCTTCCCTCCCACATTACGACTCTATGATACCATCTTGCTACTTCTGCCTTTGCACCTAAAAGATGGAAGTCACAATCAATACTGGAAGTGCTTGTGAGTGAAATTTAATTACAGCTCATATCAGGCATCTGATCGAACACCTGACACTGTTTTATTTCTTAATAAAGCACCCAGAACATCAAGAACTAGCAGCACGTAGAAGAAAATGTTTAAATGACTCAGGGAAATTCAAATGATATATTTTCCATCCTTAAAAACAGACCAATAATGTACACTTTATATACAAGCATGGAAGAATATTTTAGATTTGATTTCTGTCAAGAGAACAAATGTCAGTCAGTTCAAATGAAGAGTAAGAATTTATTCTAATTATGAGGATTAAGAACAGGCGCAGGCTTTTGGGTGCACAATAGCCGATCCAGCACTGTAGGGGTCCTGGGTGCGAAGTACTTTAAGTTTGCTGTATGTATACTCCCACTAAGGCACCCGCGGTGTAACGTTGCGTGGCCATCTGAGCTTAGACGCACCAGCCTTTGCACACAAAGGAGCTCCACAGCACCAAACTGTTAACTAGTTTTCCTGGCATTCAGCTGTGATTTGAGTGGGCAGCTCTTCTTGGAAACAGTCTGAAGTCACAACATGTCCCTTTGTCATAACTTATTACTGCGATATAAGGATATAAGGTGGTTTAAATCAAAAAGCCATATATCACAGCGGGTTATCAAATGTGATTACTCGTATTTGTACGTTGAGTTTGCATCGTCATGTGCCTTCTTAGTATCTGGCGTGCTGACAAAGCCTCTCACATAGTTAATTGATATTGCCTGTTTTACTCATGGTTACTGTTATGCCCTCAGAGCTTAAACATGCATGAGGCAAGTGCATTCATAAAAGATGTTTTTGCTGTGAACCGCTGGTGATCTGCCCAGTCTGCCTCATCCAGTTGTGTCAGGATAGAGCTTGCTATCCTCTCACGGTCATGCCAAGTCCATGCTAGCGAGCTGTGTTTCTATTCAAAGAGACAAGAGAAAGCGTAATCTGGTTTTGCCATAGGAGTTGACACGAGCATACTGGGGTTTACAGTCACGATCCCTCCAAGGCCCTTCAGTATGTCGTATCACACACAGGACACAGGCATGATATCTTCAGTAAGTTCCTCAATCTCTTTCTTTCTCCAAAGAGAGGGGGGGAAATCAAATTAAGTCTAGGGCAGTCCCAGGAGCCTTTGTTCCCCAGGCTTGTGTGGTGCTCTGCTTTTCACTTGTATTATACTTTTGCATAAAGCCAAGTTATTAAAGCAAACATGTATAATGAGGGGGCAGAAAAACACAGAGGCGAATTGGGTCTGTGTATAGTGTCTCTTTCTATCAGAACATGCCGAAGCAAACTCTGCTGCTATAACAAGCCACAGATAATGCACGGGGAGCCAAACATAAAGCACCCCAACACACGGCAAACATTTCTTAACACTGTGATTGGATAACAGCTGATAGGTCATCCATAAAATTGAACTCTGAGTGTCTGGGCAGTTTATTTCAAATGAAACAAATTAAAGTCATTTCAAGATGCCGCACTTGGTGAAGAAACCCGGAAAGCGCTCTAATCCCTGCAGACGTAGCCGAGCCGCAGAGTGTATTGGCACAGAACTCCCTCGGCCGGATTTGCCACTATGTTAAGCTCCAGAGGCCCGCTCCTTGTTGTTATCAGTAAAGTAGGGAAAGGGATTTGGGGATAAGTGAATTCTAGAGTGCAGGATAGAAGGAGGAGGAGGAGGATACGACGGTGTGTGTGAGTGTGCGCGCGCTCATGTGTGTTTGGCAGGGGGGGGGTGCTTCACCAGGGGCCCTTCCTGCTCCCCTGACGTCCCAATTGGCTCGTGTGTTTACCCCTGTGCTTGCAGCTCTCTTTTGTGTTCAGAACCTCTTTCTCTCTCTTTTCCTCCCTGACGCACTCTCTTTTGTCACGCCGTTTTCAGAGTGAAGCGGTATACTAACCAAATCCCTCACTTTCTCTCCCCAACTTCCCCTGATCCCTAATTTTAGAGAAGGAATTTTCACTCTAAATTGTTGAGTTCAAGAGACTTTTTGCTCCCTTTAGTTGTTTAGGAGAGCAGTTTCACTTCGTTTTATGTAGTTTCTACAAGCAGAAGATGGGGAGAAGGAAAAAAAAACAAACATTTTTGGTGCATCTAGAGGATCGCTGATTCTCAATTTACATTTTTATTTCCCTGCCTCATTGCAGTGGCATTTTGCAAAACCATACCATACCATACCATGTGTTTCTCCTAATGGCGTACTCAGCCTTTTTGACACTGGCAGCATACCATTCAGTATAATAATAGAAATAAGTGAATTATTGATGCCTCAACAGTTGGGTGCAGGAAAGATGTGAACAGCAAAGATGATAATGACCACCTTCGAGACCTGAGGTCAGAGAGCTCTGCCTGTCACAGCACAAGCACCAGTGTCCCTATTACTGAGGCAGCACTCACAGTGCATTATATTTTTGGCCACACTAAGATGTGAACATGTAATCAGCAAGTCATATCCAAGGGGGGGCTATTGAATCGTCAGACCCCACCTGCTGAGAGCACAAGCACCTTTAACGAATCTGGACTAAAATATCTTTTGTTGTTCTCAAGATTATATTTGTGAATACTTGAAGTATTATTCAGACTCATTTGAATTTAAGAACAGGTTGCAATTCAAATCAGAAACATAAATAAAACTTTCTTAGAGCTGAGAAACAGCAAGCGGTGTTACATAGAACAAAGCAAAAAAATCAGCCGAGAATTTCGAGAATATAAATGTAGAATGTGGCTAAGTGTTAATACTTGGCATTTAGACTTTGACCTTGTCATTTCCCACATGAACACACCTGAGGCTCAGCTCAGCAGGTTGTGACTTCCCCACCAGTGGACTGTGGGGTTTAAAAAGCTTTTGAAATGCTGTAAGAACAACTGTAACACCAGTGGCAGCGACATAGATTCAGGTCAGCGAGAAGGAAGCAGGTGTGCATGAAAAGAGTGAGCAGAGCAGTTCATGCAACATATTAGTGTGGCCACCATCCAAGAATTTTAAACTCGATACTGATGCCCACAGAAATACTTGATCCTTGACACCATTTTTGATATCATGGAGGGGGGGATGACATGTAATTATGAGGCTTTTTTTTAAAAATTGTTTTAAAGATTAGAAGAAAACAGCAACATTTTTAAGTGGCTTACACAGTCCAAAAAATGTATATTAAAATAACTGTACGGTTATTTTAAGGCAATGTGTTAAGATGTGTTCAGATTAAGATTCTTAGGTAGTTTTGAAGAATAAATTGAAAATTAAAAACAGCTATATTTGAGGTTGTCTGAGGTGAGGCAGTGCCGTGCTGCTGGTGACTTGGCTCCATGTTTTCATTGCTGATAAAATAAAGTTGTTAAAGTAGGCTGTGACTGTTTCTGGGTGAGTTTCTTCCACGTCAAAATAATGCCAAAATAATAAAGAAAAATAGACACAGTATCCTTGTTTAATTGGCATAAATTCGTCCCATTTTAATGTGTTAACTTTTTTATCATGTAGCACAGTTTTTACGATTTCTTCAAATTGCCATCCATAAAAAAATCATCATTGGGATGCTATGCGACACAGACACCGCTTTAAGAACCACTCGTGACTCTAATAAAATAATACAAATCTCCTTGGTGAACTAACATTTGGACGTGTTTTTGATGTGTTGACGAGCGAGTGCAAAGTCGATGTTCAGCCAGTCAGCGGTGCCGAGGACCCAGAGCCCCTGAGCAACGCGCGCAGGCATACCTGCAGTGCGAATAGAAGTTTGCCCTGCTGGAATCACTTGTGTGATTTAAATGGTTTATTCCTCATTGTGCAGTCTGAATACATAGTAACTTGGTATTTGTTTTAAGTATGAGCAGTGTTTTCACCCCACATGCTGTTAAATGGGATTTGCTTCAGCTCTGTTGTTTGTGTGTCTTGGCACAAGTAGCAGAGGAAATCTACACTGGGCTTGAGGGGGCTGGTTTTGCTTGTTTGTTTATGCCGTATGGGCTTTTTTCTTTCTTTTCTTTTTTCAAGCTAACCGCCATCAAAGCTTTGCAGCACCCCGCTCACAAAGTGATCAGTAGGCCAAAGCTCATGGACGCATCTGCTGGCCTCTGATGAGAAAATTGTGCCTCCATGCTTCCCTATTTCTGTCTGTAATTTCAATTTTCTCTTTTTCATTGTTGGCCCTCTCCCCTATGCTTATTCGCTTTCAAAGAATTTCAAGAAGACAAGTCGTCTATGGTTTTTCGCCCCTCCCGTTTCCCTCCTCACGCATCTACCAGGGGCACTGAGCAAAGTGACGCACTCGCTCATCAAGCTCGCCCCACACCCCCACACACCAGCTTTGCTGTGAGAGAGGGAATAAGGAAGAGGGAAAGGGAGGAGTAGGGTGATTATTTCATTAAGAGAATGGCAGTTCTTGGAGGGCAGTCAATAATAGATGAGGTTAAAAAACAATGGTGACTTTCCTTTTTTCACTGTACTCGTTTTCTCTCTCACCCTCTCGAGTCAATAGAATCGACCTAATGGAAACCAGGTTACTCTTCCTTCCATCTCACCTCCCTGACATAATGTTGAACAAATGCATTATTCATTCTCTGGTCTAAGAAGCGAGGTAATTATACATTTATCTCCCAAATAATACTGGGTCCTTACTGCTCCTGTGACCTTGCCACAAGATTTATGCCATTTTGGACCTGCCCCCAAAGGCCGCTGAGAGAGCAAATGTATTCTCTTGGAAGGAGAAAAAAAAATGAAGGCGAATAAAAAAAATGGATTTGCTTTTTATGGATATAAGATGTCAAGTGGTTTGAAAAGTTCCAGTCATTAAATATAAAGTTTAGAACTTTATTTTGAAGTGTTTCAGAGGAGCAAGTCATCAGACCCCAGATTTAATGTTTAACTTTTGTCCAAGTTTTTGTTGAGTGGATAAAAAAGTGTACCAGAAGGGAAAAAAATGAACAAATGGTGCAACAGCTCTTTTATAAATGCCCTCTATGCTGTTTCTCTTAGCATAATCCCCCTTTCTTTCTCATTTCCTTCTCATTCTCTCCTTCCCAACTTTAGCTCTCTCCTTTATTTTCTCCACTGTTTTTTCCCTCATGAGCCATCTTCCCAATTTATTCAGCTCAAATGTACCCTTTCATAATATCTTCCTCCTCCTCTAATGCTTTTTGCTTCCTTCATACTCCCGTGTTGCCTGCAGGCCATCATGGCACAGCTTCCCCAGGAGGAGAAGGCAAAGATTGCTGAGCAGGTGGAGAGCTTCAGACAGGAAAAGTGCAAGTTAGACGCAGAAGTTGCCAAGTGGGACGACAATGGCAACGACATCATTGTGCTCGCCAAGCAGATGTGCATGATCATGATGGAGATGACAGATTTCACCAGGTAAGAGTGACACACAGTGGACATTTTTATTTTAAATGTGAAAATTGTGCAGATGGAGATTGTTTGAAAAGCAAACTATATTCTGTTTTGTTGAAGGCAAAAAAAGCACTTTGTTATGATCAGACTGTAATGGTTGTCATGGTTCAGAGACGGGCTATATGTTGACTCCTGCTTTTTTTTAAAGCCATCCTTAATCTGAGCGTTCAGACAGTCACATTAACCCTGCCACAGTACTTAAGCCACCTGTAGTTCGTGATCCGTAGGTGTCCTCAGGACCACATTTTGCCACGATGACACTTACTCACGCGCACAAACACTCACAAGGTGAAAACAATACCGGTCACACCATTGCGGCTGGTGAAAATCAGAACCATGATTAGTCATGAGTGTTTGTGACTGCGGTGCTGTGACTGCACCGTTATTACTTGGCAGTGACCCCGTTGACTCACGCTGGCATGAACAAACTGAATGGAAGTTTCAACTTCCAGTGACTAAAAATGAGACATCAGTGAGAGGCAGGCACAGTTCTCTTATCCACATTAACTCTCCCCTTTGTTGCAAAAAAGAAAGAAAAAACCCCCAAGTTAGATCACAAACGATCTGGTTTCCTCTCCTGTATTTTTTCCCTTTTACCGTAACTTCTCTGAAAATTCATGTTTTGCTTTTAAAGCATAAATTGTTTCCTTCTTGGAGAGTGCTTCAAAGCATGTCTCCAAGATGGATCATTAGGGATACAGGTAGACTGTATTTGTTTCATCCATTATCTGGGAATGTCTTTGTTATTGTATTGTGTCATATTTTTAATGCCACAAACAGCAAATTAGCTTCCCTACATGCCTGTGCAGCACTGGGGTGAGCGCAGTCTTTAAAGGGAAGCTCTGCATGCCTCCTGCCTCTGCAACTCCACCCACCATCCCTTTTTTCCCTTCTTCTCTCCTTGAATTTTCCCAGAGGCAAAGGCCCCCTGAAGAACTCCTCAGATGTGATCAACGCGGCTAAGAAAATTGCAGAGGCTGGTTCGAGGATGGACAAATTGGCCCGTGCTGTTGCAGATCAGGTAGCTTTGCAACTCAGTTTGTGTCTGCTTAGTTAAATTTTTTGCCATTATACACGTACTTTGTATCAGACTAAATGTGTCTCTGACTGTGTCACGGTTTCTGGCGGAGGAGCAAATTGTGAATAAGCCGGCATGGCCGATGGAAATCTTTACTGTGGGCATTGATGAGCCTTGCCGAAGCAGCAGGGTGTGTTTCTGCATGACTTTGTCTCCCAAAGGGACCAACACTGAGAGAGCAAGACAGCAGAACCAAGTTGTGTCTCTAATATAATTAGCTCCCAACCGAGGTGTTGCATTCATTATCAGATGAGTACCTCTCTAAAACACGCTGACAGACCATTTTCAATATCTAATCAATCAGCGCTGCGCCGGGGGAAGATGGAAGTGAAAAGCAATACGTGTGTATGTTGTGTATGTGTGTGTACAGCAAATGAAGTGGGAGGTATTTCAAAATGCTAGCAGCACTCCAGGTAATGCATAATGTTCTTCTTCATTTCATCTGTCTCTAATAAGAAGTGAGAATAAACTTAGGCTCAAGACTCACTGATTCATTAAGGCAGCCTGTTGTCATTGTAATTGCTGCTGCTGTTAGCTAGCAAACCTTTGGAATAATTATTGTTGGTTTCACTAACACACACTGGGCTTCCATCCATTGCTGCTTAGCTGAAGAAATGAAGCTAAATTTTAGAGTGAAATCTTTTTCTGAAGCCTCCATAAAGCGTCATGCATCATCACACACAGCCACATTAGTGAAAAGCACAAGGTTTTTATAAGTATAATCTCTATACTTAAAGTTTATTTTATATGTTATATGCATAATAAGTGTGTACATCCATGAAAACTGACCAGATAACATTGCCACATACACTCACTAACCACTATATTATGTATTATTCAACTTTATTCACTTTGTTGTTCATTTTATTGTCCAGTTGCTTGTTAATGTCAATATCTGATCAGCTAGTCCCATGGTAGCAGCTCAGTATGTTTAGGCAAGGTCAAGACAAGCTTTGAAGTTGAAACGGAGCATCAGAGAGGGATTTGCAGAAGGTGATTTCAATGCCTTTAAATGTCGCATGGTTGTTGGTGTCAGGCGAGAGGGTCTGAGTATTTCAGAAACTGCTGATCTACTGGGATTTTCCCACACAACCGTCTCTAGGGTTTATAGGGAATGATCTATAAGATATTTACTGCTGCTCCCCCAGAAAATATCTAAGGAGCAGCAAGTCTCTGGGTGAAAATGTTTTGTTGATGCCAGAGGTTGGAGGAGAATAATCGGACTGCTCTGAGTTGATAGGAAGGCAAAAGTAACAAAATAACCAGTCACTACAACCAAGGTATTCAGAAGAGCATCTCTGAAATACACATTGAACCTTGAAAAGGATGTGCTACAGCAGCAGAAGGGCACACTGGCTGCCACTCCAGCTAAGAACAGTAAGTTGAGGCTACACACAGGCTCACCAAACTGGACAATGGAAGACTGGAAAAAAGTTGCCTCATCTGATGAGTCTTGATTTCTGCTGCAGCATTCAGATGATGAACGAGAGAGTCAGCAGCTCAGGCTGGTGATGCTGATGTAATGGTGTGGAGATATTTTCTTTGCAGACTTTTAGTACCAAAGGTCTTTAAATGAGAAAACCCTTTTGTTGTGGCCTATGACCTAACCTTCTGGAAAATTAAAATATGCTGAAAAGCTATTTAGATGTCCGACATCTTAAAAAAGACCAAAAAAAGGAGAAAAGAAATAACCTTTGTAACATTTTTCCTTGGATGTGGATTCAACCAAAGAGGATTTTGACCAACTCTTTTAAATGTTCTTTATCTTGTGCCTTCTTGTGACAATATGTGATTTCACAACAAGCCTTCTGCTCCTACCACAGCACAGAATGCCCACTAGTTTTTAAGGCTGCAGAGTATGTTAAGCTTTCAGCGGCCCAGAAGGAATCTTTAGTCAAAGCTGGCACTTTTCTGCTCGTGTCACACTATCCTGCTCTCCAGACCATATTGCACTACAGAACAAAGTTTCAGGCTCTTTTGCATGTTTCCATGTGTGAAAACATTTGCCTCTGTTTGGTGTCGCGTATGCTGTTGAGAGAAATATCTGGGACAGAGACTACAAAAGAAGCACGGATTTGTATTTGTGTGCCTTTGTATTCACTTCTTGGCTCGTAGACTGCCAAGTGATGATCAGTGTTTAACAGGGTTTAGGTAGGAGTGAATCTGTCACATGGCAAATCACTTCCAGAGCCTGTGTCTGAATCAACAGTTGCCGTAATGAAAAGAGCAGGTGGCTTGCCATTTTTAATTCTCACTTAAATGTTTCCTAGACCAGTGTTTATTGAATATTCAGAACCTTCTGCTACGCTTCCAGGGACATCAGCACTGTGTACTGAAAATAAAGTGGGACTTGAGGACCTTTTCATTTCCAGCATGTATTTATTCTGAAGGTTCTCATGTTGGGCACTCGGTCCATTTGCTGCCATGCCATCTAGTAATCGGAGTGAGTTAATAAAAGTTAAAAGCTGAAAAGTTTGCTTATATCAAGCATCTTAATGGAATTACACAACAAATCAAATGACCTTTATTGTTGTGGATAAAGACAAGTGTTTTGCATTCGCACATTGTAGTCAGTAACCGGTGCTTGTCGAGAGCGCTGTGGCATGACAGTAAAAGTAAAGCCTTCTCCGCTGCATTCAGACAGGTCCCATAAGTAGCAAACCTTGTCACCATGACTCCACGTCAGCCCTATTGATGAGCACATGTGAGGCAGAAGGCAATTCAATATGGAAGTGGGGGACTTTCATAGTCGTTTGAGCACAGCACATGACATAGAAAAAAACCCTAGAGGCACTTCACCCCATTTCACTCCAGCAATGTCTTTTTTTCGACTCTATTTCTCCCTCTTCATTTTCTCATGGTGCTTGATTTGTTAACCCCTACATGCATACTAAAGATCTAATTCATCATTTCATTCAGTTTAAGCGTCCAACACCCCGATTTTCCTCAAACCGTGTCTCTAATCCAAATGTGCATTTTTTTCTCTCTTGAAGCATCTTTTTGCTTGTGTTATGTGTTTTTAACAGTACTCTGAATGCACATGTTGGCAAGCAAAAACTGTGTATTTTCCAATATAGCACAGTGGTATTGTTGTCCCACTGTTGCACAACAATAAAGCTTATGTGAACACAGCCAGACGTTGAGGCTTGATCGCGGTTTAACATAATTCAACTCAGTTCAATTAAATTTTCTTTGTATAGCGCCAAATCACAGCAACAGTTGCCTCAAGGTGCTTTGTATTATGAGGTAAAGACTCTAAAATAACACAGAGAAAACCCCAACAATTAAATGGCCTCAAAGGAGCAAGCGCTTGGTGACAATGGGGAGGAAAAATTCCCTTTTAACAGCAAGAAACCTTCGGCAGAACCAGGAACAGGGAAGGGCAGCCATCTGCCGCAACAGGTTGAGGATGAGGGGATGGAGAACAGACACGCTGTGTAAGACAGCCAGAGATTAATAATAACTAACGATTAAACACAGAGTGGTATATAAACACAGTGAGTGAATATGAAATATTCAAGCTCCCGGCAGCTTATTGCAGCGTAACTAAGAGAGGATTCAGGGTCACCTGATCTAACAATCATTATAAGCTTTATCAAAAAGGAAATTTTTAAATGTAATCTTAAAAGTAGAGAGTGTGTCTGTTTCCACAAGGCATACCCATTTAAAGACAGGAAGTGAGCTTAGAAGACATAACTGAAAGTATTTTTAAGAAAACAGGAACCTGATGCACCTGATGAAAATATGAAACATTTATTTATAACAACAACAAACACAGACGCAACAATAACGCCACAAAGATGCTAATTACGCATGAATAATAAATGCAGTTGATGAATGAAAAGCATTAAACATGAATGTGCCGCAAATTAATAAATACCAAAAAGCAGTAGCCGTCACCTCAAACAGCAGCTGATAAATGGAGTTTGGAAATGCAGCAAAAGGTAATTTGAGGTTCTGAAAAGCGAGTAAAGTTGAGGGAAAACCGTGGGTGTGTCGTCATCTTGATGGAGACTGAGGACAGCATCAGAGATCCTTCCAGCTGTTGTTCCACACAGCTAGAAGATCAAAGTTATGGTGTCTTATATGTACAGTTCTGGAGGCAAATTCAAAGATGCATCTGACCGATCACAAATGTTTTTATCATTCGACAGAGGAGCGAGTGTTGACTGCCTTCTGTGGACATAAATGGGTCACAACATAGCAGCTTTTCAGGTGACTTTGAATGTCCCGGCAAAAGAAGTGAAACTGGGGTTTGAAGATCTCTCATCTTTGGACTCCTCACGCTGTTAGGATTCTTATGACACCAACCGCCACCAAGTTTATCTTTAGGAGTTTGTGTAGCGCAGAGCACAGCGTTATGAAAAACTGTGACATGTAGCAGTATGAATAACTTGGCTTGAGGCAGGCACACTTTGATTGCCGAGTCATTCTGTCAGCGCAGGTACTTGGTATCTGTGTTGACAGTTGTCGTAGGTGTCTTTACATTTCTGTGTAGCATGTCAAGTTGAGAAAATATGACCACACCTGAGATGGTAAGAACTTCAGGTTGGAGCTATTCTTAGAAAAGCATCATACAGAGTGTAAGTGTGATACAGTGCCCATATTCAGTGTAATATTAGACAAAGTAGATGTCTTTGAATGATTGTGGCTTGGAGAGTGCTCAGGTAGAGTAGAAAAGCACTCTATCAAAACCAGTCCACCTACCATCCCTGTCGCCGAGTGAAAAGCTGTGTGGAAGATCTTCCGTGTGCTTTGTTTGATCATTTGTTAAAATCCTTTTTTTACCTAAAATATTATGTGACCACATTGCAAGTGTGTGAAGTGAAGAGGATGTATCTGACATTATAAGTTTGTTGTTTTTTTTGGGGGGGGGGGTGTCTGTAGTTCTTATAGGTAAGACACAACCTGAGCAGAAGATTCAGTTAATAATAATTTTAATTCTGGGCAGAAATTGCACATTTTAGATGTAAATCAATAGTCACATGTTTTAAAAAATCATGAATGGTACTCAAGGTCACTTGAATTATTTATTTTGTCGATGGTGGGAAATTGTAATTTATCTTTTAAGACTTTTCCTGTGCAACATGCCAGATAATGGAATAAATCATAAAAAGAAGATGCGGTGCATTAGGAATGCACTAAAATAGAATAAGTGATTTTAGTATGTATGAGAGCACAACAGTGCTCGGCCTTTGGTGGAGATGCAAAGACTGAATGAGCAAATAGAAAGATTACCAGCTATCTTGACGTAACTGACAAGTGACAGCTTACCATCAGAGAGACTGTAGCTGTCCAGTCAGCTAGAAGACATATTGTGTAACTGAGTGTAACATGCTCTATTTGAATCTGTCATCGTACCATCTTCAAGTCAGCCTTTTCAGATTTCATCCTTGTCTTCGTCTACTGTTATCCATTTAACGCACAACAAAACGCTACAATAAAGGCAAAACCACAACAGAGCTCAGGCTGCGAGCGAAACAGTTTTTAATTACTAATTACTACTTCTTACAAAGTGAATCATTTAGGAGAAAAAGTCCAAGCCTGCTTATAAATGCAGCATCAGCGTGAGGTGTGACTTGTGTTTTGACAGACTGCCACACTCTGATGGTGTTGCCCTCATCTTAGCAAGAGAGTTCACATCATCTTGCTAAATTATCCATTTGGAGCATGTTTTATTCATTTAGGGCCAAATTATGCAAAAACAAAAAAGAACTCTCTTTCTTGTTCCTCTGGACACTAATATAAAATGTTCATATAATAGTGAAAGAAGAGAGAAGGTCAGAGAGAGTTTGGCGAAGGCCGAAAAAGTCCAGTTGTCACTGCACGTTGTTTCCTGACTAGACAGTAATGAATCCTATTTCGCTATAAAGAGAGAGGGCTTCAATGAGCCAGGCAAAGTAATGGGCCATACAATTTATTTACATCAACAGGGAATCTGTGGAAGAACTGGGCTATTAGTCAACTGTACAATAGGGAACAATTGTGTCACGTCTGCATCAAAGTTGCCTCGGGCAATAGTGTGAAGTGCCAGCAGTGCGAAGTGCAGTTAGCAGTTATTCTAGCCAGGACTGGCGGTGCAGTGATAATGCCCAAAGAGACGCTTCACCCTCACTGGCTGCTTTATGAGCTAGCAGCTCGCCCTCAGTCTGCACTCAGTGAGAGGAAGATGGTGCTTTATTGTGCTGTTGAAAGTCCTGCTCTCGCCGTAACTATGCCTTGAATTGCTTTTTGCAATTATATTTGTAGGTTGGAAAGGAGAAAAAAACTCCAAACATTTCGCCAAAGACAAAAGACAGACTTTTGCTATCCATTTGTGAGCATCAGTGAAGGGCACTTTGGGCCGGTCGATGCAATTTTTCTTGGCCCAGGAGGCCTTGTCTCAGGTAGAAGGAGATGAAACAGGAAGCCAGGAAAGTTGTAAGTCCTGGAGGGGGTATATTCATGTCACAGCTCGATGTTTAACTTGCCATCCCCATATACCCGAGCCCAGAAGACAAGGAAATGAGCTGTGCATTTCCCCACACAGTGGTGCTGAATGTCCTAGTTAGGACCGTTTAATATTAATGGCTGGAAGAAAGGTGCTGCTACAAAATGATGCTCACAGTGTTTAAGCAGCTGATGCAGTGTTCTTAACCCACTGGGAGCTTAGTGGGCCATAGCTGACTCCTGGAAGACTTCCAGATGGAATAATAGGGGCAAACTGTGTGATAGTAGGATACCTGAGGAGGCTGTCCTCTTATTCCCTGTTGGTCCATTTGCTGCTCTGTATGATTGGTCTTTCTCCTGTTGAAGTAGCACAAAGGCCAGCAGGACCAGGTCAGAACTTCTGATTCAAAAAAATAATATAAAAGTGGGCCACAGGGGAAGAAAGGCTGCTGTGGAAGCAAGTCGTTCTGGGTTTTGAAATATTGTGTCCATTCATTGTGGATTGATCTGCTTTCTTCTTCTGCAACATGCTGTGACAAACTTGTTTCATGTGAAATGAATGTGTTTGACACCCTGCAGTGCAGCTCAACTCGCCTTTGAAACCCATGCCTGCAACAACTAACAATGGGGGAAAAAATATTGAGCAACAGCCTTCGTGCTTCGCGCAAAGATGTGTAATTAGCAACCAAAAACGCCGGAACCCCGCTGTTCCTATTTTTTTGTTTGGTTTGTTTAGGATTGTTTCTCTTGGTGTTATATTTTAAAACCGGCTCAACTTCAGACACCATGACTATTATAACAATCCAATTTGATGGAGGACTTGGATCTGAATTATTTTTTGGGGAAAACGTACCGCCTTTAAATCCAGATGGTAGTTCTGCGATAGGCATAGACTTAGATTTTGGCAATAATGTCTGAAACAAGTCCTAAGACCATTTTCCATGGCTTTGACTGGATCAAAATGTAAAAACATTTTCAGCCATGTATACAAATTTCACTTCATACAGTGGGAGAAATAGTTATTTGATCGCCTGCTGAATTTGTAAGTTTGCTCATTACAAAGAAATTAACAGGTGATAGTTTGATTTTAATGGAGAAAGAATATCAAACAAAATTCCAGAAAGAAACAAAAAAACAAAAGTTATAAATTGATTTTCCTCTCATTGAATAAACTATAAAATTAGACATTGTTCATTTCTTTATAAGTGAGCAAACTCACAGATTCAGCAGGGGATAAAATAATTATTTCCCCCACTGTAGATGCAATAATCACATTTGCATGTCACTACACATCATTGTGATGATGCAGGAAGATGTATGTAATTCTCTGTGCTTATATCCTTTGCATTGGAAACTATTTCATCAAAACAGTGTACATTTCAGGGCACATCCCTTTATTTGTATTGCAGAATTTCTGAATCATGATGCACAGCTGTCAGTGTGAGGAGGCTAAAGATGAAAAAGTAAAAACTGTTGGGTTTTGTTGCTGTTAATTTAAAGTCTAATTGCCATGATCATATATAGACTACATGTGTCTTTGCACCTCTTTTCCATTCAGTGCCCTGATTCAGCATGCAAGCAGGATCTGCTGGCTTACCTTCAGAGAATTGCCCTGTACTGTCATCAGCTCAACATCTGCAGCAAGGTGAAAGCTGAGGTCCAGAATCTGGGTGGAGAGCTCATCGTGTCTGGGGTAAGTGCTTCACTATCACTGATGTTGTAGACACGCTTTAAGCGTAGATTCACTAGACTTGATCCATTTAAGACCTTTTTTATGCTCCGTGCTGCGGATGGGCAAATCTTTTTTTTCAAGGTCATAATGAAGCTTGGAAGATGAGATAAAGGGTCATGTAGATTATGGCTGATGCAATTATTTCAAAACGATTGCCATCTAATAATACCTGAAATATGCACCACGGGCTTTTTTCCAGTTGTAGTGTTCATGCCTCATGAACTCCTAATAGTGCTCCAACCAAAATCAGACAATTATTCCATGTTGCTTGGATTTAATATTCATGAGGTTCTTAAACTTCTTATCCACCATGTTTTTCAGTGTATGGAAATATAGAAGTTAATACAAAAACTACAACAATGCACAATTTTATGAACCTTTCTAAACAGTATCATTTGTATAACTTATAAAATAGCTGGTATACGAGTCTCTTCTATCATCATTAGTGCAGCATGTGTGGACTTTAAACACATTTTAAACTATTAAAGTTGAGCCCTGCAGTTCTCCTTACTGACCAGTTTTTGTGAATTTAGATATTATCAGGGGGAAAAAAATAAAAGATCTGTTTCAATGGAGCCAACTAAAAACAAATTTGACTTTTATCTTTGCTTTGGATTTCCCCGCATCCTGCGTTGATACACTTCTTAATTTCTCAGGACTCTAATGTTTGTCTCACATGAGATATGCAAGCCCTGCTGAGATTTTAACCTTTTCATGGTGGCCAGCTGGAGTCCACACTCATTAAATCTAAACTGTTGACTCGTCTCAGTGTGATGTAGGAGGAGGCCCACTGGCCACGACCCTTAAATGTCAGCCAAACAAAACAGACGGAGACAGAGGTGCACCTGACCCCTGCCTCTGCTAATTAAGAACTGCTAAAATAAGATGTCATATAGTGAGAGCCGTGTTTTTATCCTCTCTAATTGCTGGTTGCGGCACAGACCTTCTAGGTGTTGTATCTACACTGCTGTGCAAAAGTCTTGAGTCACCCTTCATTTCTTCATATTTTGATTCCAAGGAGCCAAATGTTATTGTGATTTTTGGTTTTAAACAATAGTTGTCCAGGCTTTGAAAGTTTTTCGCTGTTTTTTACTAACTTCTAGTCCAGTCCTTGTACCTTATCATTTTTAAAGAAGCATTTTTGTTGAACCACTTAACACTGAAGTATAAGTGGAAGTATAAAAAAGGCACTTAATTCAAGGGATGAAGCAGTGTTGTGTCTGAACGTAACAGACAACTTACAATTTAAAATTCATTCTTTGCTATCTTTAGTCACTTACTTGCAAAAACACATCATTTGTTCCCTGCTCTTTAGTTGAATCCATGAAAAATGCCAAAAATAACAGAGTTTGACAAGCACACGATACAAGTATTGCAACAACAACGTAATTCTTAGAGAGCTGTTAGCCAAAAACAAATTCCATTATGGTGTGCAGTGTGGCCTTAAAAAATCTGAGGAAACTGGACAAGTGGACAGTTTCTAAAAGACCCTGAAATCTAGAGCAGATGAACAGTATCTAAAAGTCATGTCCTTAAGAAATAGGAAGGAAGAAATGGAAACAGGAGAAAAGTCTGAGACACGCCAAATTATGTAAGAACTAGACTGAAATTTTGTGGTAACAGGTTATATTGTAGTGATGAATCCATTCATCATCATTTGAATCATTTGAAATTTGTGGTTCAAATTGGAGCCGCACTTCAGCCAGCAGTGTTCAGGATCGAAAATGATTGACTTATGAACACAAAAAGGTACCATCACAATTTGATCCACCGTGCAAAACCATCTGGAAAGCTTCTGATTAGCAACAGCTTCATTTTTCAGAATGATCCCAAACACACTGCTAATGCATTAAAATCATAGCTGTGTGGAAAAACACACAATGCAACATTATCATAGAAATAGAGAGATAGACCTTATGAATTACAGATATATTATAAAAATAAAATAGAAAAATAAATAGATTAGAAAAAAATTGGGTACCAAAAAAAAAAAAAATGCCCAGAGCCTGGATGTAGCCACAGCAAGAAGAGCTTTGAATGTCCTTCAAGAAACCTGGAGAACTATTCCTGAAGAAGACAAATTAACCAAAAGTCTGCCCAGGAGAGTTCAGGCAGTGTTTAAAGACAAGTGATCAGTGTTGGGTAAGTTACTTTAAATTAGTAACTTAGTTACATTACTAGTTACTTCTATCAAAAGTAACTCAGTTACTTCAAGTTACTCGTTCTTTCAGAGTAACTAGTTACTAGGGAAAGTAACTTTGGTTTTTCTCAGAATTCTCTTGTTAATGTGCTGCTTCCGTAACTGGATACCCAGCAAGATTGCCAGTCTTCTAGCTTGCTTACTTGCCACAAGTGCACTGTGCCACCTACCAATAGAAAGGAAAAAATAATGTGCACATTTCCACGAGAGAAATCCCACGCCTGATTCTATCCTAGCCTGCTTTTTACATCCAACACAAAAACTGCAGTCATGGTGCTTTCGATTGTACTCAGAACTCGGAAATTCTGCCTTCTGTATAGGAAGATGTAGGCAACACCAGACTGCAGATGAGCTGCATACAGGGCTGGACTGGGACAAAAAATCGGCCCGGGCATTTTGACTATAACCACCATTATAGGAAAAATCATAAAGCCTTTGAATGAAAACAAACACTGTTGTGACAGTGATGTACACTGTTCTGATGGTATATATGTATCAATCTATCAATCGTTTGTTGTAAGACTCAGATAATTATTTTTTTAAAAGTGAGACATTTTAAATGAGAATAAGAAAGTATTTCCTTGTGCCCCCCTCTCCCTGTTAATGCCCTACATGCCCCCCTGGCAACACTTTGCTAGACCCGCCCCTGCACAGTTACCAGCTGTCAGCTACCTAAAAAAGGATCCTGGTGTTATTTGTCTCTCAGAAACAGTTCATAACTTCCCTTCAACTCATTCATGTCACCTAAAAGGTAAACCTGTTTCTCCATCACAGCTCTGATGATTCAGTAAGGACATCTCCTGGTTTCATCTTCATGTTTCCCTCTCACCACATAACCAAACCGATATCATGACCAGCAGGTTTACAGCTGTGGCTCCAGCCAACATCAGCTGATACTAGAAATTAATATTAAATAAATTCTAACAACAGCTGATCAAGCTTAAAAGTGCTGCTGTTGTTTACTGCGACATCCACTGGTTTCCTCTTTCTGGCGCAAAGTGGGCGATAAATAAACAAGAGAGCAGATCAGCTGATCATCGATCAGTTTCATGATTGAAGTAGAAACAGGAGAGGGAGGGTGAGAGGATGAGAGAAGAAGAGGCAGCTGTGCAGCGTAAACACAGAATAACTCCAGCTTTGTGTCTTTTTCATTGTAGCTGAAGTCCGGGACAAACTGTTCCTTTTCACCTCAATACGAAACCCGCAATATTTTCTCTGAATACCAGACAATTCCGTTTTTTACGGGACGGTTGGCAACTCTAATAATTAAACTTATGAACAAAATAAAGTTCAACATCAGTAACATAGCACCACCCAGCTGTATAGAAACTCCGTCATGCTAGCTAGCACGCAGTACGAAAAAGTCAGCACAACGAAAATAAACTCCACCTAAACTTGGTTCATATCTGACCCAGATAGACTGCAGGTCATAACTTCTTACCTGAAGTTCAGTTCACCTGACACTCTTGGACCAGCGGCCGCTTCAGGTCTCTCCCCTTGCCCCCCTTTTCCTTCATCCACCTGCTGGCCTCCACCACTTGCTAATGTTATTGAATCTGTGGAAGCTCCGCGATAGCCACCACACGAAGTAACGAATAACGACCCTATCTAAATCCCAGTAACGAGTAACGCGTTCCTGATTTTGGCATAATAACTAGTTACCGTGCTCGTTACCACAATAATAACGTAGTTACTGTAACGCGTTACTTAATAATGCGTTAGTCCCAACACTGCAAGTGATCATACCAGTGTTACTTTTTCTAGCTCAACAGAAATGTACACACTCTGCTGTAGATAGAAATGAGAATGAGGAAAGAAATGAGGGTGGCTCAACACTTTTGCACAATACTGTAACTGATATGTTTCAATGTTGTTTAAGGCAAGAAAATTTGTGTCCTTTTCATTCTAAGACAAACTGACTTTTGATGTAATATTTTTCTCTTTCCCCTCCAACTCATCGTACCCTCTTCAGCTGGACAGCGCCACCTCCCTGATCCAAGCGGCCAAGAACCTAATGAATGCAGTGGTGCTGACTGTAAAGGCATCTTATGTAGCTTCCACCAAGTACCAGAAGGTGTACGGAACAGCGGCTGTTAACTCGCCCGTTGTGTCTTGGCGCATGAAGGCCCCCGAGAAGAAGCCTCTGGTAAAAAGGGAGAAGCCCGAGGAATGCCAGACTCGTGTACGACGAGGCTCCCAGAAGAAACACATCTCCCCCGTCCAGGCCCTCAGCGAATTCAAGGCCATGGACTCCTTCTAAGAAGAAAGAGAAAAACGAAAAAAGAAGTCATGCTTAAGAAAAACAACTCAACATGACGGCGAGAAGTTGATGAAAAAGTTCCCTTTTTACATTGTGTTAACCCAGCTCTGTTTGCCCTGTGTGTGCTTGGTGACACCTCAGGAGGACTACAGTATATATTAAAACTGCCACACTGTGGCTCCTGTTAACACTGTGGTCCTCATGGCTCACAGACAGCCAGCACACAATCCAACAGTATTTATCGATCTTATTGTAGCTTAATATGTGAGAGCCAAAATGTGACAAAGACAGAACGACATTTTGAAAATATGGAAGTTAAAAAACAAAAAAAAGGGGAAAGAAACATATCAGAGGAGGAAGTGAGGCATTTAAAAAAATAATAAAATTAATTGTGGCAGTTGATTTTCTAGCTGTATCATTAATGTGCTACTGACTGGCTGCTTGTATACACACTTAAACAGTCTCAATGGAAATCTTACATGGTTCAGTAAAGGAGTTGCTCTAAGCGGAGGATATCAGTGGTGGTATGATCCTTGATGACTTTGTTTGGTTTTTTTTCAACTTGAATGTTAACCTGTAGTGCTAGGAATAACCTATGTTTAAAATACCTGGAAGTGTCAGCATCCGAGTAGTTCCCCCATTCCCGATGATTATAATAATAATAATATTAATAATAATCCATATGGTGTTGTTTTTTTTTTTACCAAAGCACACTTATGGTCTATTGTATTGCCTTTTTAAACCCCTTTTCTTGAATGGTAACGTCACTAACTATGATGACCTTGTTTGGAAGTCGTGTAGCGTATAATATAGACAGAGAGGTTTGACTAGTTGTGGTTTGCTCAGAGAATAGAACCCCTGCATACGATACCTTTATATCCACCCTTCTCTAATAAATCCCCCAACTTGACACCTCAAGTTTCCTGTGTCTTTATTACTTTCATATAAGCAGCAGCTACAATATCAATCAGAGTGTTACAGCCCGTCATTAGTCAGAAGGATCTGACAACTGCTCGAGATTCACGTGCAAGATGAAGGAGGAGAAAATATCCATTAGTGCCGCAAGCTTACAAGAATAGGTGTATTGATTTGGGGTCACAGGTCAACTCTGCGCTGTGACTGGAGATAATTGGTCTTGGCTCAGCACGGTTAGTGCTGTCGTTGTGATATTTCCACACATTCTCCACACAAGCAGTCCTAACGTATGTGATCGCTTTAGCCTTGAAGATCTCAACACATCTGAAATGGATCCCCATGATTTTTACTGACATTCATGTTCAGCAGGTGTCATGTATCCTTTGTAACAGCGCAGCGTCTGCCACTAAAGTTGTATGTTTGTCCTCAGACATCATCATCATATCCTACCTCCTTGGAGAGTGTGGGGGAAGTGCCCTGACCTTTCTGCTAATGCCTCCGCGAGACTGATGCTTAACCGAAATGTCTTGACCACGATTGTATGGATTGATATTGAGCGTATAGCGCCGACATTCGAGTCCCGCCTTCAGGCTTTGATGGTTCCTAAACGTTTCCCAGAGCACCATTATCGACCCAAAAACGAACACTTAAATAAATGGACAAATTCCGCCGTCACTCGTGGTGAAGCCAAAACATGGCAAACATAAACACCAGCTCACCATCATCACCACGTAAGCGAGCGCTGTTCCCACTTCGCTCAAATCTTAGTGGTATTGTATTCTCTTAGAATACACTTTGCCTATTAAATTGACATTCATGTGATGGGTGTGATGTGCTGCCAAAGCTGTATCAATTCCTCATTGTCTCAAAGTTAACTGCTGACTCCATGTCAGGTGTATAAGTCGGTATTGATTACTGAAGTCCTTATCAATCTCTCTTAAATCTGCTGAGCTGTCAGAGAAGGAAGGAAAGGATTGGTTATGAAAGAGGCGCAGCTGTTGGGGAGGCAAGACGAGAAGCCCCACAGTTCTCTGAATGAGGAAGTCGAGCTCTCTTAAAGAAAGAGATCAAAGATCAGCGTGAATACTACCACTATAAACTTTATACAGGAGCAAGACCTGATTACGACCTCCTGTTTTGTTTAATTCCAAGAAATTAGCTCAGTTTTAGAGACAGCGCAATACATTCATTATTTATATATATATATTTTAAAAAGTCCCCAGAGGCATTTGCACACTGTGGCATTACAACACCGGAGAGCAAATCAACCAACTGCTTAACACGACCTCGATCTCTTACGAATCAAATCAAAAGCATTGACATGCATAATTGTCCCAATAATGGCTCATGCAACATTAGTTTGAATAATTCTGCAGTTCGGTCCCTGATAATGAATAAGGTTCTTTATGTATCCACATTGTGCTGCTAATGACCATTAAACACAACATGCATCAGGCATCCGTGCATCACCAGGCCACCCTCTGTTTAGGAAACAGGGCCACAGGGGAGAAGTAGTAACACAATCCAGTTAATGGAGGGATTAATTCCTGGCTGTTGTGCTGTCTTAACTAAAATTATCCCTGTGTGTATCCATCCCTCCTATCCAAATAAAGCGGGCCGCGATGGCTGACAGCTTGTTCTCTTCGAAAATTAAAAATAATTAAAAAGAAATAACGACGGTGGCGGAAATGCCAGTGCAGTGTAGGGTTTTAGCACTTTGATTTGAGATGGGATTCGCTGCATTAAAAGGATTAAAACAGAGTTCTAATCTAGTTAAGCAAACCTCCCTCAAACCAACTATAAAAATAGACGGAGAGGAAAATGACTGTCAAAGTCCCAGAGGGAGAATGGTGATGAACAGCACACAAGCAGCTGCCGCAATATGCTTTTTTGGCTTCTGGTCTATGGTGTCACAATCCTTCTGACACCAAGCACTTTGCCATCTGCACACGCGCGGACATCAGCACTGTAAAGGGACCTCTTTATGGCCGTTGTTGTAACGTCGAGATTAAATCTGGGAAACCGTCTTAGTGTGACCTGATGACACTCTCTCTCATTTTTTTTCATCCATTCGCTAAGACAAGAAAGGTTATCAGCGAAATGCATTTTCTGAAACGTCCTTAGCTCCACATTAGGTAGGCAGGAGGTGGTTGTTTTCTTCTTCTGGACAAAAACATCACTAATGCAGCGCACAAATATTTACCCCCTGATGAATAATTCCGGTCTGAACCCACCGACACATTACTGCTGCAAATTAATTGCGGGCGGTTTTTGGGGAGATATGAAATGAAACCTCAGGCTTTGTCTTCTTTATTTATTTATACCTTTAGCTCTTTGGATGTACTTCCACAAAAGGGTTAAACCTATTTCTAATTCTAATTTTCTCAAGAAAGCCACGAGGTATAGAGAGTCTAGACAATTCATAATTTCTTCAGAATGCTGGCCTATGCTTTTAAAAGAGCCTGAGTAACACAAACACTTCAAGTCCTCTGCCACTGGTTCATACCTCTTTCAGGTTCAGCTCAGCTTCTCGAACACGCCTGGAGGTCAAGCAGGTGTGGCTTCCCAGAAGGTGCATTTTTGCACTTTTGCATATTGATATTTCAGTTTTAATCACATTTGAAATTTACCCAAAACACAATAAAACTGATACCACAGGACTGTATTGCTATTTAGTCCCAAAATACCGGGACTAAATCATAAATTTTTAAATCATAAATTTATGATTTAAATCATAAATTTAAATCATTAAATTTATGATTTAATATCATAAATATTAAAGAAAATCATTATCTCTATAAATATTCAATATTCTTCCTTTAAAGTTCCCTTAAATAGCTCTTTGTTTAAGGCAATTGCCAGCTGAGGAAGTGCAGGTTTCAGTACTGACTCGTCTACAAAGGAATGCACATTTTGAAAATTCTTGTAGATTTTTATGCCCTGGTTAAGATAAGACTACTAAAAAAATGGGTTAAGATTTATTTATTTATTTAAAACAATTTTTTCTGTAACTGTTGCATTGAGACAGGATGCAAGCTGCAGTCTCCTGCATCAAACTGCATATGCTACACCCCCCCCCTACTGCTTCCTGTGCTCCATAAAGGGCACACTATTTCCAGCATTTGCTTTGAGTATTTGCGCTGGACATAAATCATGCAAAGAACAAACATCCAAATATGAGTGTAATACACAGGCTTTCTGGACTGGATATATAGTTAAAGGATTATTCCTTCGGAAATAAATCTTAAGGTCATTCATCTTACCAACAGTGTGGAGCACTGTTGTGTGACCCACCTTATAAGGACTGCCACACATTCTCATTTTCCTGCTGTACGTCTCAACTGGCTCAGTAATGCAGGAGATTTCATTCTTAGAAGTTACTGTGGCTCTGAGCTTTTATGTGTAAGAAAGGGATGAAAACATTTCCCTGGTTGTGCAACACAACTAAGAAGTAGTTTTAACGAGTTGAATCGAAAAAAGAAAAACTTTTTTTTTGCTTTATGTGTTGCTTTGCGTTGTCTTTTCTGGAGGCACCGGCATTCATGATGTCAGAAGGTATGTTGAACAGATGCCGTCAAACCACCTCTGGCTGTCTGGTACATCTTCTGTGCACTCTAAATGCTGTCAGAGGCCACTGCTCTGCTCCGACAGAATCTCCTCAATTACCTTCTCACCTGGATGGCAGTGATGGACAGCTGGTGGGAGGGGGCAGGACCTGGAGCGTTGTCTCCAGGTGTGTCTTCCTCTCTCACGCACGCACTCACACACATGTGGATTTGCTGCTTGGAGAGACAGCACTCAATTTTTATCCAATAATCAAACAAATTTAGTATTTATAAAATGCATTTAGTAATTCTGTTTTTTCATCCACATTTTAATCACTTGAAAGCCCGCTTCCTCTAGTTTTCACCGATTTGTTATGTTCTTCATTTAGGCTGTTTGTCATTGATGGCTCACAGCCAATGAGCTCATTTTTAGCCTAATTGCATCTCTCTGTTATTTCAAATAGCAAACGGCCATAAGCTAATACTAAAGGTAGGACCAGTGGTCCATCCTTTCATCTTTGTGCTTTATCCACGTACTGTGATACATACAATCATAGTTATGCCAAATATGAAAGTCAGTTTTGGCAATTCAGAGGAGTTTGATTATGGATTTACAGATTTCTCTATCTAGAGTTCTTTAATTAAAACAAAAAAGCCCTTTAGTTGCTGTAGTTTGAAAAGCCATCAGATCAGCATCAGTTACTGTTGTTTTACGTGCTTGTAATGGAACTGGATGTGGAAAGTTTTCACTTTAGAAGATTTTCTACACTACATGGCGTCACCAAAACAACCTTTGGCTATATCCTGCATTTTGAAGCAGCAGAGTTTCTCACAAAATCTCTCATTATAAGAACAGCTTGACATCTTGGGAAAACAACCTTTTTTTGCTTTTTTGCCAAAAAGTTCTAAGCGATCAATACCACTGTGGCCACTCTGTCCATTAGATATAAAGTTACTGCAGCAAAGAAAAAAAGAATAACATGACATGAAATAGTGAGATGTAAATATGCTGAGAGCTGGATTTAATTTTTAGTCATTTAATCAATTTTTAAGTAGTGTTTTTGCATTTGTGTTTTTTTTATGATTTTCATGCAGTTCATCGCTGATACTGTACATTTTATGTCTACTTCTATAGTACTATAGTCACTCATCTGCCTTCACAGGAATATAAACATGAGTGTTATTTGTAATCCATAGGGTTTAATATGATATCAGCCCACCCTTTGCAGGTATAACAGGTTTAACTCCACAGGATATAGGAGTGTGTTTATGTGAACCATTGGAAGCCTTCTTCAGAGGTGCAAGGTCAGACACTGTTGGAGAGAACCTGGCTCACAGTCCTCGCTCTAATTCATGCCAAAGGTGGTCTCTCAGGTTGAGGTCAAGACTCTGCAGGCCAGTCAAGTTCTTCCACATCAAACTCGCTCATCCATGTCTTTATGGACCTTGCTGGTCCTCACTGGACCACCTCACTGGTGTGCAGTCATATTAGAACAGGAAATTTTCATCCCCAAACTGTTCCCACAAAGTTGGATGCATGAAATTATCCAAAATTTCTTGGTATAGTGAAGCATTAAGAGTTCCGTGATTTTACGCTATTTATGATTTCATGGCCTTTCGTTCCCAATCGCTTCCACTAACAGCTGACTGGAATATTTAGGAGTGAGGAGGTGTCATGCCTGGACTTGTTGCACTGGTGGCACTATGATGTTTGTAGAAGCAGTCTGCATGCCTAGGTGTTTAATTTTATACACCTGTGGCCATGAAAGTAACTGCAACACCTGAATTCAATCATTTGGATGGGTGAATGAACACGTTTGGCAGTATAGTGTATATCCTTTATACATTCTTACTTCTGTATACTCTCTTTGTGCAGATCACAACATTATTTTCTGCAAACCTAACTGAGAACACCGCATACATTTCCCTCTTCACGCGCGCTAACACGTGAGGCGCTTTACAGCTGAGCTGCCCCATGGCCCATCACACAATAATCAGGACAAACTTTGCCTTCGCCCTCATAACAACTTTTAATCTATCTGGAACATTGTTGAAAATAATGTTAACAGCTTAGAGAGGGGATTATTAGAGCCCACTGGAGGTCTGCACTCCACTGTTTTCTTCTTTTACAGTGCATTTCACCAGATGGTACCTTAATGAGCCGGAGCTGTCAATGTTTAAATTACAGAGAGGGAGGGATAGAGTGGCAAGCAGTAAAACGACCTTTGCGAATTTGAACAAGGTCATAGTAAAGTGGTCAGCAGACGCTCAAAATAGCTGTAGAAACCGTGTGATTAATGTTTTTGGAAATTAAATGAGGAAAGAGAGTGACCTCTTCTTGACCAATCAAATGGAAAGCTATCACACACGAATGATGTGGATCGCCTTTTTTTCCCTCTTTCTATCACCAACTATTATCATCCCTTCAACTATTAAATATATACTATTAGCTTTAAAAGAGAGCAGACATAAGAGCAGCTCTTCGGCTGGAGTCCATATTTACCCATCAGAGGGGATGTGCTTTCTCATAGAGGCTGAAAAGTGTTTGACTGATAAAACTTTAAACACTTCTCTGCTTGGTCAGCAGCTTTTTATGGGTTATTCGGCTCAAACAGTAAAACACAGATAACTACTGATATAAATCAAACTATGGTATAAAACCATTTGTTTTAATGTTTCATCAAATTATGGTCTTTTATGCCCAGGCTAGGATTCATATGCTGAAAGCTATTAGTGCCACATGGGGCTGGAGTGGATGGATGCCCCTTGAAAAATAATTCAACACTACAGTGAAAAATAGGCACATAAGCACACTGTAACAGGACTAACATAGGCCCTGTGCTCTGGTAAGTGGCCTCGGAAACCTCCGTTTAATGCTCCTGAAATGCCCCCACCGCGTACAATTTTAAAAAGCCCATTATTTCTCATGATATTCGTCCCTCTGAGTTTATGGTTCTGTGACGGCACATGACTCAGTGTGTTGAGCTTACGTGTCTCATTTATCTAGAAACAGGAAATAACATTTCAAATGTCTGTGAATGAAGTGTTTCATAGTCTTTCTGTAACCCATTCCTGCTAATTACCCATTCTTTTTCTAAGCATCTATGTTGCATACAGTATCTTTAGTTCATTATATTGTATTTCAAGTTTTTCCTTAGAGGAGGTATTACTCTTGTTATTTCGGATTTCAACATCTATTTTTTTTATTTTCCAAGTTGTACAAGTCCACAAGTGACGTTTTACTTTGCATTGCCTTATATGCAACAGAGAATCTTCACCAGCTAATAGCACTAGCTGGAGCGAGGTCTTCTCCTAGGGAAGCTACCGAGGAAACATACTAGTGCTGTTGCTCTTCCAGTGATCATCACAGGGAATGTGACATATACATGTGCTTTATGTAAGATTCTGCTGCACTCCCACGTGCCAGATCACACAGTGACTGTACCTGGCTTCAGGACTTTCCAGGTTAGCTTCATAAAACTTGCTTCTACATGCACACCACCAACCCCCCCAGCAGGGCCTCTTGCCAACTGATAAGGTGTGATATCACATGAAAATTCATTACCCAATTTCCAAAAGTCAAAAAACAGAAGCAATGTAATAAGTTTAGAGGTTTTAGAGTATTCTCATATGTATTCCCCCAAACTTCGTAACTAAAGTATGGAAAAAACAATGAAAAAAATAAAATGCGCATTGTTTTGTGGTCTAATAAATCTCTTACATTTCCCAAAATATAAATGTTTTTAACCATCTTCTTTCTAATATACTCAGTATGTGATTTCCACGTCAAATTTTTCATCTACTATTACACCCAAAAAGCGAAATTTAGTAACTCTTTCAATTAATTCTCCATTAATGGACACAATGACTTCTTCCTCCTTTGCACAATTGCCAAATATCATGAATTTTGTTTTTGTCAGATTCAAAGATAATTTATTTACATCAAACCATTTTTTAAATCTTAACATCTCAGAAATCATAATTTCAACCAAATCTTTCAAATTCTCTCCAGAGCAATAAAAATTTGTGTCATCTGCAAATAAAATAAAATTTAACCTTTTTGATTCGTCACAGATATCATTAATATATAAATTAAAAAGTTTAGGTCCCAAAATAGAACCTTGAGGAACGTCACATACAATCTTCAATCTTTCAATGTGGATTTGCTGCTTGGAGAGACAGCACTCAATTTTTATCCAATAATCAAACACATTTAGTATTTATAAAATGCATTTAGTAATTCTGTTTTTTCATCCACATTTTAATCACTTGAAAGCCCGCTTCCTCTAATTTTCACCGATTTGTTATGTTCTTCATTTAGGCTGTTTGTCATTGATGGCTCACAGCCAATGAGCTCATTTTTAGCCTAATTGCATCTCTCTGTTATTTCAAATAGCAAACGGCCATAAGCTAATACTAAAGGTAGGACCAGTGGTCCATCCTTTCATCTTTGTGCTTTATCCACGTACTGTGATACATACAATCATAGTTATGCCAAATATGAAAGTCAGTTTTGGCAATTCAGAGGAGTTTGATTATGGATTTACAGATTTCTCTATCTAGAGTTCTTTAATTAAGGCAAGGCAAGGCAAGTTTATTTGTATAGCACAATTCAACAACAAGGTGATTCAAAGTGCTTTACAGAGACATTAGAAACAAGAACAAATAAAAAGCATGATTTAAAATTGAATAAAACAAGCAAATAAACTAACTAACTAATTAACAAACAAACAAACAAACAAACAAACAAACAAACAACAGTATATAAAATCAAAACAGATAAAATCAGAACAGTAGATAAAATCAGTAGTTAAATGTAAGTTTTGAAATTTAAGCTTAAAGTGTGGATTTGGTGCTTTATTCAAATGCAGCTGAGAACAGGTGAGTCTTCAACCTGGATTTAAATAAACTGAGTGTTTCAGCTGATCTGAGGCTTTCTGGGAGTTTGTTCCAGATATAAGGAGCATAAAAGCTGAATGCAGCTTCTCCGTGTCTGGTTCTGACTCTGGGAACTGATAAAAGACCGGATCCAGATGACCTGAGGGATCTGGATGGTTCATACTGGGTCAGGAGGTCATTGATGTATTTTGGTCCTAAACCATTCAGAGCTTTATAGGCCAGCATCAGAACTTTAAAGTCTATCCTCTGACGGACAGGCAGCCAGTGTAAGGACCTCAGAGCTGGACTGATGTGGTCCACTTTTTTGGTCTTACTGAGGACTCGAGCAGCAGAGTTCTGAATGAGCTGTAGTTGTCTGACTGATTTTTTAGGTAGACCTGTAAAGATGCTGTTACAGTAATCAAGCCTACTAAAGATGAATGCATGGACTAGTTTTTCCAGGTCCTGTTGAGACATCAGATCTTTTATCCTTGATATATTCTTGAGGTGATAGTAAGCTGACTTTGTTATTGTCTTAATGTGTTTTTCTAAGTTTAGGTCTGCATCCATCACTACACCCAAATTTCTCGCCTGGTTTGTGGTTTTTAGATGTATAGATTGAAGTTCTCTGGTGACCTGTAATCGTTTTTCTTTGGCGCCAAAGACTATTACCTCAGTTTTGTTTTTGTTTAGCTGGAGAAAATTGTGGCACAACCAGTCATTGATTTCCTCAATGCATTTACCAAGAGCCTGTACAGGGCCTCGGTCTCCTGGTGACATTGTGATATATATTTGTGTGTCATCTGCATAGCTGTGATAGTTTATTTTGTTGTTGTTTATAATCTGTGCCAGTGGGAGCATGTAGATGTTAAACAGAAGGTATGTTTACTATGTTTAAAGATCTTTTAGAGTGCAGCTCTCTGTGTTTTGACCAGGCCACATGTCTCCTGTCACCTAAAAGTACAGAAATTTTAAAACCTTCTAGTAAACAGGGTCCCAGCTTCTCCTGGGAAAAGTCATCACTGCCATAATCCTCACAGCCCGGACCCTTCACACATCACGCATCAGACTGCGGAGACAGGGCATGAAGAGGAACTAAGGGGGGTGAGGCTGGGCAATGTGACTTCGATTGCTCTGTTGAGGGTGGGGCTCGATGGCGAACCTTTGGCCGCTCTGGTGGGGGGTTTATGGGGGACAAAAAGGGATTGGGACGGGGGGTAGATCTGAGCCCAGCATTGACCCGCTCCATCATCTCCTCAGTGAAAATTAAAACAAAAAAGCCCTTTAGTTGCTGTAGTTTGAAAAGCCATCAGATCAGCATCAGTTACTGTTGTTTTACGTGCTTGTAATGGAACTGGATGTGGAAAGTTTTCACTTTAGAAGATTTTCTACACTACATGGCGTCACCAAAACAACCTTTGGCTATATCCTGCATTTTGAAGCAGCAGAGTTTCTCACAAAATCTCTCATTATAAGAACAGCTTGACATCTTGGGAAAACAACCTTTTTTTGCTTTTTTGCCAAAAAGTTCTAAGCGATCGATACCACTGTGGCCACTCCAATCTTCAATCTTTCAGAGGTATTGCTGAGATAATGTACATATTGCAACCTATTTTCTAAATAACTCCTTAACCAATTCAATGCCACTCCTCTCACACCATAATTATACAATTTAGAGTTAAAAGCTTTTTTTTTAAATCAATGAATACCCAACGGTGTATTTATTATTATGGGTTGCAGATGAAATATCATCAATGAAAGTCAACAATGCTAATGCCGTTGATCTATTTTTACAAAATCCAAATTGATTTTCATTTATTAGTTGATTTTTTTCAATAAAACTATCAAGTCTTTGCGCAAAAAGTTTTTCAAGCACTTTTGAAAACTGTGACAAAAGAGACACTGGCCTATAGTTGTTAAAACTATGCTTATCTCCTGATTTATATAAGGGTATCACTTTTGCCACTTTCCTTCGATCAGGAAATACTCCTGATTGTAACGAGAGATTAAAAATATAGCAAAGAGGAATACTTATACAGTCTAAAGTCTTTTTAATTATATACCATCACAGTCAGTAGATTTTGTATTTCTAAAATTTTCTACATTTGCTACTATTTCTTTTATGGTAATATCAGCTAAGAATATAGAATTAACCACTCTACTTTCTCCTATCCAAACTTCATATTCTGGGTCATCATTTTTTTTAATTAAATTTGCTAAAGTAGGTCCAACATTTACAAAAAAGGAATTAAATTCGTTTGCTACTTCAGTCTTATTATCGACAACTTGATTATTCCTAATAAAATAAATAGGCTGATCTGAGGGTGTGTTCTTGTTACCCAATACTTCTTTAAAAATATTCCAAATGCCCTTAATATTATTCTTGTTTTCCTGAAAAAGTTTATTATAATAGTCTTTCTTGGCTTTCCTCAATATTAATACCAACTTATTTTTATAAACTTTATATTTCATTTCCGCATTCTTAGTTCTCTGTGCTATATAGTCCCTATATAAATTATTCTTCTTTTTACACGCATTTGCAAGACCCTTAGTTATCCAAGGTTTCAAATTCTTATTCTTTTTCCTATACTTAAATGATACCAATATAATAATCATAATCATATAATAATAATTTTCATTTCGCAACTTTTCTCGGTCATTTTAGTGCAACTTTCACATCACTGCTGTTAATGCATTTCCCAACTGGTATTAGACTGATGTAGCACATTAGTACTACTGAATCTCACAACCCATTGCACTTTTGTCAGTCAGAACTCTAGATCTCTCACTTTCCCGAATACTCAAGCATTGCATCATTGTTTTCAATCAAATTACTTCAAACTTTTTGTGCCAGTAACACACCATGAGTGGTAGCGAAATCCCCCTTAATTCAAAGCAAATATAAACATGTGTGCGCAGAAGAATTTGGGGTTCAGCTAATAGAAATACATACTCTTGTGTCACAGGTGTCATGTTGCTAGTACCAGCTTGGACACCCTTTCGTCTATGAACTGGAGAATGGCCAGACTACTTTGAAATGATAGAAGGGCTATGGTGACTCAATCAACCACTCATTACAAACAAGGCATGCACCAGAATATCTATCAATGCACAACACTGGATCTTGATGCAGAGGGGTTCCAACAGCAGATGCCATTCCTGTCAGCTACTACAAGGTGTTGAGGTTGCATTTCACATGGACTCACCAGAGCACCTTTGAGATGTCCGAAAGTATGTAAAAAATGTTTCCACGCCATTACACCATGAGCCTTGATTCTGTACTTCAATGTTGTTTACACCAAATTGTGACCCCACCATCCAGAAGTTGCAACAGAAAGGGAGACTCCTCAGACCAGGCAACATTTTCCAGTCTTCTGTTCTTTCATCTTAAACTTGATTTGGACAACTGGAAATCTACGTCTTAACTGATGTTGTAACTGGAAACTCCTACACCACAAACTTGCAGGTAATTCAAGTTGTTGCGACTTGACATGTAATTACATTTCTCATAAATGTAAAAGGTGCAGAAGCTTGTGGCGTTGCATTAAAATGGGGTTCCAGTTAAGTTAAGACGCATAAGTATAGTTCATGTATTAGTGAGCCCATGTGAATTGAAACCTCAGTTTCCTGTTCTTAGCTAATCAGAGTGGCACTTTGTGGCGTCATCTGCTGCTGTAGCCCATCTAAACCCATAACATGTCAAACCTTCATCCAGAAATGCTCTTCTGCGTACCCCGATTGTAAGAAGTGGTTGTTTGCATTTTTTGCTGTCTGTATTGACCGAGAACTTTGCACAGAGAGCTGCCGCACACTGGAGAGTTTCTGTTCTTCTGACCCTTCTCTGTAAACCCTGGAGATGGCTGTGTGGGAAAATCTCAGTAGATCAGCAGTTTCTGAAATCCTCAATGAAACTATGAAAGGTCATTTAAATCACCTTTCTTCCTTATTCTCATGCTTACTTTGAACTTCAGTAGATCATTTTGACCATGAGTTGCTGATATGTGATTAGCTGATTAGATATTTGCATTAATTACAAATTAACTACCGTTCCTAATGAAGTGATCAGTTTGTGTATATTCATATTGTCATAACTACATTCTGCAAAATAAATTCTTGTTTCTTGACCTTGTTTTTTTCCACTTTGTAGTTAAGTGTAGTGCTGAGAATAATTATTCAAATGTCATTTTTACCAAAGCCAAGCACTTAATAACCCACACTGAGGCCAGGTTGGATGATGCATGTTGACCTACTGCAAATGACAACCAACATACAGTGGGGCAAAAAAGTATTTAGTCAGCCACCGATTGTGCAAGTTCCCCCACTTAAAATGATGACAGAGGTCAGTAATTTGCACCAGAGGTACACTTCAACTGTGAGAGACAGAATGTGAAAAAAAAAATCCATGAATCCACATGGTAGGATTTGTAAAGAATTTATTCGTAAATCAGGGTGGAAAATAAGTATTTGGTCACCTCAAACAAGGAAAATCTCTGGCTCTCACAGACCTGAAACGTCTTCTGTAAGAAGCTTTTCTGTCCCCCACTCGTTACCTGTATGAATGGCACCTGTTTGAACTCATCATCTGTATAAAAGACACCTGTCCACAGCCTCAAACAGTCAGACTCCAAACTCCGCCATGGCCAAGACCAAAGAGCTTTCGAAGGACACCAGGAAAAGTATTGTAGACCTGCACCAGACTGGGAAGAGTGAATCTACAATAGGCAAGCAGCTTGGTGTGAAAAAATCAACTGTGGGAGCAATCATCAGAAAATGGAAGACATACAAGACCACTGATAATCTCCCTCGATCTGGGGCTCCACGCAAGATCTCATCCCGTGGGGTCAAAATGATCATGAGAACGGTGAGCAAAGATCCCAGAACCACACGGGGGGACCTGGTGAATGACCTGCAGAGAGCTGGGACCAAAGTAACAAAGGTCACCATCAGTAACACACTACAACGGCAGGGAATCAAATCCCGCAGTGCCAGACGTGTTCCGTTGTATTTTTGTTATTGACCAAATACTTATTTTCCACCCTGATTTACGAATAAATTCTTTACAAATCCTACCATGTGAATTCATGGATTTTTTTTTCACATTCTGTCTCTCACAGTTGAAGTGTACCTCTGGTGCAAATTACTGACCTCTGTCATCATTTTAAGTGGGGGAACTTGCACAATCGGTGGCTGACTAAATACTTTTTTGCCCCACTGTATGTTTAAGTTGTGCGCTGTGTTTTGAAAGTATAACGACATTTGTCCTGACCTAACACTGCATTAACCTCGCTGCTTATTAGAGCAGCAGGCATGCCCTTTTTTCCTACAGAGAAATGCAGATGTGGCTTTATATATCATCACATAAACACCGTCCTGTTGTGATGGATTCCATTGGTGTTCCGTTAAAATTAACCTTGCCAAGTCTAGAATCTAATGTGGAGCCTGTTTTCACAGCACGCTACTGTCACGTTAGCCAGTGCCTAATTCTATCTAATTGAGTAATGACAACAACTCTGCAGAGTGACACCTCCACTGCAAGGTCAGTCCATAGCATTGCCAGCTTCACACAGAGAAACTGAGTCAAACCCACTTGTACCACAGAGCACATAGCAGGAGACACCTCCGAATCCAATAAATCTAACCACAGGTATCAAACACACACATACAAAGACACATGCGTGCAGGAATGCACACGCAGTCAGATACCAAGCAAGTGTCAGTACAAGCCAGATTCTGCAAGGGGGTTTTCACGACTCCATGGTTGGCGTTGTATCATCACAGCAAGATGGATCTGAGTTGATTCAGACTTTTTTATGTGTGTGTGTGGTTTCTGCATCAGCTCTTGTTTCTGCCATCATTGTCTTGGTACACTGAATTCATCTTTGGGCATAACCATGAAGTGGAACGTCTTCCTTCCTTTGTTGATCCCATTGATCTAACCATTCAGGGAGCCAGATTAATCAAAATCGCATATTTTTATGACAAAGCCTATGCAAACCCACAGAAGTGTTCACGAAAATAATTTTGTAAGATTTAGCTGAGTACATGCATTTTTTATGACTCTTGAATTAAACCGGTGCTCCATTCATAGCTTAGTCATTATTATTTAAGATTAGAAACCTGATCAAGGATTTAGCTTGTAGCGTTCAGGTCAAATCGCATTCGCAGAAAAGCAAAAACTCTTTTGTTGTGTAAATGTGTGTTGTTACATTTAGATAACCTGATCCCCTAAAAGAAAGAGCCTTCAAATGTGCAAAATATGGTAAAAAGGTAACCTTAGAAGTATTTTGGGTGCATGAATCTATTCTGCTGTGACTGAAAACTGAAGAAAAAGTGAATTGTTAAAACAGGCTGGTAAAAATGGAAGAACTGGTTTGTGGTTCAGACATTAGAAACAACTGACCAATATTTTATATGAAGGAAATGTTGAATAAATTGCAGTTTGTCTATATCTCTTAAAGGAGTTAAATAAGAAGCAGAAGAAAATGGATGAATGGACTGAAAAAATGAACCATATATCCAAAGGCTTGATGCTCCATATGTCAGATTTGGCCCTGCTGGTGTATGTTTGCTGAGGAATAATGAAAAACATATGCTGTCCAGATTGTAAAGTCCTCTGAGGTAAATTAGGGACGTTGGATATAAATTAAATTTCATCGACTGACACACATGAGAACTGGTGGTGTACTTCAAGAATAAACGCAGGAGGACAAGAGGACAGTCGCACCATGCCACTGTTTGTCCACTGATATTCTCCGGGGTAAGGATTCAGACGACTAATTTCCTTTAAACCTTGTTCATTACTTTATAATTCCATTCTTGTTGCACTTAATAACAACAAGCGCTTAGAGAAGGGCACCAAGGTGCTCCTCTAGCCATTAAAATGTTCCACCGCCCATTAAATGCATCTGTACCTTTTTGCAAGTAGCTCCATCCATCAATATTATGACGGGTGAATTTTCATTCACATGGCACTGGAGAGACCATCAACACTCAGCTTAGGCTGAACACAGAAAATATTGTCTACTTAAAGCCATGTTTAAGAAAGGAAAAAAGGAAAGATGGAGGAAAAATAGGGGCTGGTACTGAGCACGAGACCAACCCCCAGCTGAAAGCCCCGGTCGTGAGCAAGCAAATAGAGCTCTGGTGAAGCTGTGTAGGGTAATTCTTCATGTGGTGGATGAAGCTGGATTATAAAATTATTGATTAACATCAATGTTGAAGTATTAAGGATGCAATAAATCATCAAAATGATTCCCCCAGAGACAAAAATGACTAGAGCTGATTAATAAAGCCAAATATATGGTCACAATACAGCATTATTGTTTCATATTCTTTGATATTGGTAATAATCACAATATAAAATACAAAACAAATGCAATAATGGGATAGCATTATCAAGAAGGTTCTGGGTTCAAGCCTTCCTGGGGCCTTTCTGTGCGGAGTCCGTTATGCCTGGTAGGTTTTGGTCCCCGGGTCCAAACGTGCTAGTGTTGTGCTGTGTTACCCTGCGATGGGCTGGGTGTACCCGGCTCAGTGTCAGCTGGGATGGGCTCCAGCTAAATAGTTTGCTAAGCAGTTTCAGAATATGGTTCCAGGAATGGACATTTAATACTATTAATGAGGGGAAAGACATTTTCAATACATCAGTTCGATGATAGGGATTTACAAGAATCTCTTTCTTTTTGCTATTATTTCATTTTGTTGCAAATTTGAGAGCTCTGTCATTTTACCTTTGACATAGAAAAGCTATTTTTTAGTTACACTATCACAGTGTGTTTTTACAACAAAAAACACATTTATTTTGTATCCAACTTTACTAGAGACAACTCATTGACGGTCAAGGTGGTCACAGTCTATCCTCCTGTGCTCATCAGCAGCAGCTGTGCTTCTAATCCTCACCACAGTCACCAGTTTCAGGCGGGGTGTTTAACCAGCATGATTATAGGAGAACAGGCTTTTCCCCCCTCACAGCACAGGAAAAGCAGCTATCCCAGTTAACCTGATTTATATATAAAATCTATGTTTAAGTTATACAGTGGGCAATGCATATGTCGAGGGATCAGTTAACCATAAGCCCATAATAATATGTCAGTGAAACAACATGCACAATACTCCACAGAAGTTAAAAGAAGCCAACAACGGTTTTATAAACTGCTCAGCTTGTCCTGCAACATGGTGATTTTAGTAGGCACTGTAAGTTTGGCTGTTTAATGTAGACTTTCCTCAGCAGTATGGTATTTCTTGTCATGTCTTCTGTTATTGATAGTTGATTAGTCAAATGTAGTCATGCACCGAACACGTCTTGATAACATCCCACATAACCACGCTGAGAAAACACCTGCTGTTATTACAGTCTGTCAAATGCATATGTAGTCTTAAGGTCTGACTTGGTATGAGAGATATGAATATTGCTATGAATTATAATAGGGTGTTTTGGTAATGAAAAATTGTTGCTCAAGAACAGCATGTACTGTAAAAGAAGCCAGGCTTTTAAGGGCTTTTGTTTTTGCTTAAAAAAAAGCATAATGATGATTTTTTTTATAAAGTAGGTTCGTTAGGTAAAAATATTTGGGTTTTTCTTGCATGGCATCAAAGAAAAAAAGAAAAAAAGAAAGCGTATCAGAACCATTAATTGTACTAGATAATGACTTTCCCCCTCAAATAGGTTGCCACATTTTCCATTTGATCTCTGACTGTGGTTATAAAAGCCTTCTGCAGAAAGCTAACTAAATTCTTTTTTCTGCATACAGCCCCCCCCCCCCCATCACCATTGTTCCTGGCGCCAGATGTGAAGTAATACCTCTTCATCTCTTTGACAGGCACTTGGTAGAAATGAGGCTTTTAACTTTAAAAAATGACTTAATGGAAAGCTAAAAGAATACTAAAATTAAAAAAAAACCATTACATCTAAACTGAAGCATTTTCTTCATCAAGCCAGCCCCAGGTGCATCACTTTACTTGGCTATGCATATGAAATTGCACCCCCCCACACCCCAATCTATATTAACTTCACAGCTGTAGCGGTGTCAGCTTGGGCTAAGCCGATGTGTCCATTTCAAACAGCATTTCATTGCTATTCAGAGCCCCTTTATTTCATCATCTCTGTGCTTACCTCCAGTCCCTCTGGCTTCGAAGTAAACTGCAACATATTATGGACAATAACATGCTCAGAAATGTCCTATCATCAGACAATGGCCTATTCATGTGATAAAAGGTTCTGGATGGCAGGCGAGGTGCTGCCCAGTGTTTCTGACAGGAGGAGGAATACAGGGCAGCCGGCTGAGCACACCAGCACTAACGACTTCAAAATGCAATCTTTCATCTCACCAGCAGTCACGGAGACATATCATTCAAGCATCAAACGCAGCAGACGCTCTGATGTAGCAGAAAAAAGGCCCGAGGTATTTAAAATCTGATGGCCCTTTTGCAGTTACCCTCTCTGATTAACAGTCTTAAAGAATACACATCTGTTGTCATATACCGCAAAGATTAATGAATCGCTGTATTATCTAATATCTAACAAATCCTGCATCTGATCGTGTCTCTAGCGATGACCACCGTCCAGAGCGAGCAACAGTCGAGGTCATAGATTTGCTAAAATGCATAGGCAACACAAACAACAAAAATAGCACATGTCAATATACACAATGCGACATAACTCATAAATTACAAGGTCAGCATAGTTTTTGCTTCTGAAAAGGTCAGAACTAGAATCTTAAATAAGTTACCACAGAAATACTTGGAGGTCTTTTTTTAAAGAGAAAGTTTAAAAGAAAAAGTTGCAAAGTAGGTCTTTGTCACTTTAAAAAAAATGGAGCGTGTATTGTCCAAGCTCAGTTGCAAACTGTAAAATAGTCTACAAAAGTCCAGTTTGCAGTATGGAAGGTGATTTATTCTGCAAGCATAACAGCAAAAGTTTGCTTTAAGTGCCTCCTTCAATACGTCCTCACTTCGGCAGACTGTTGATCATAACTGTTTCAGGGGAAGGAGGCAATAAAATATGAGCCCAAGACACCATATGTCTCTTTGCACACATGCGTATGCCTTAATTATCACACGCACGCCAACACAAAGCGAGCGCACGCGCGCACATACAACGCAGCAGCAACTCCTAATTTTGATAAAATAAAACGCTACCATCCCCTGTGCAATTCAATACTGGGCTTCCTCTGAGAACAACAAGCTAAATGTTGGCAGTGGGGCCTCTTTGATTTCCAATTTGGAGTCAATTTGGAAAACATTGAAATTGCCATTGTTGCACAACTTGCTTGATTACATTTTTCATTTGTGTGTTGTATTTTCTACTCAACAGGGAACAATACTTGATGTCTACATTTGCATGGTGTACATTTGGCAGAATGTTCTCCCTTTAAACGAACACTGCAAGCATCAGCTTTGTTTGTGCTGAATGATTTTTGCATGAAATGAGCCAATGTTTTCCCCGAGTTATCAGAAACACAGAAATGGGTTCCAAACACGACAATATCTGATCGCATACGTCAAGTGAAGTCGCCATGTACTTTCTTAATATAATAAAGTAATCAGTTTAACAGGTATGCAGTGCTGCTGCGGTTATTGCAGAGGAAGACAATTCTTCCCTGATAGTTATTAGCTCTCATCAAATTACAACAAAAACCACAGATTAAAAACTCTACTACAGATCTGCGGTGCAAATAATGATCGTGATTAAAGCACGAGCACGGATTCTGCAATCCCATTAGGTTGGAAAATCAGCCATGTGAAGATAAATTGAAAAATCTGCTCAGTGTAATTCTCAAGGATAAAGCAACAGTATACTAAAAGGCTATAGAGGAGCCTTTGAAATACAGCTTCTTTAATCTCTCTACTAGCATTGTGCTCCTTTTCCTGTTGTACTGCAGCACACCCCCATCCTTCCTTCATTTCTCTAGCCTTGGGAACCTGGATGTCTCCAGAGACCTCCACTTCAGTACAAAAACGGCATTAATGAACTCTTTAGACTGCACAATTGCTTTCAGGAAAAGAAAAAAAATACTTCTATTTCTTTATTTTTTCTCTTGATTTTCTCAAACGATCAGAGATATTCGTGAGCCACTAATTTCTGGCAGTGATAGGAACAGTTTGGCTGTTTCATCCCCACAGAGTTGGGGAAATAGTGAGAGGGAGGCATAGAGAGCAAGATCATTCTGCTTTGACTGTCAGATAGGGAGAATGGCAGGACTTGAATGAGCCTGGGGGCCCGCACTCTGGATTCTCTTTATAGCTCTGCCATCCCATGCAAAAAGGAATTTTGAATGTAGCTCCTACATATTTAATAAACAACTTGTTTCACAGATGTTTCTCCAGACATTTTCTGCCTCATAAAACAGGTTATATTATTTTTTAATAAGCCAACATCTCCTGTTGTTATGAGGATAGTTTATGAAGCCCATCAGCGTTGCTTTGATGTGAATGTTGACAGATATATGCACAAGCTGAAATGACAGGGCAAAAGATGCACGCAATGCTTACAAGCAACTTTGTGAGCAGTAATGGCTGATGTAGATCTTAAAATAATAATAGTAATAAAAAACAATCATGCAACATATCATGAGAACTGAACTGAATACTTAATTTACTCTCATTTTACAATGAAAGGTATCATCAAGAACATCGTAGAAAGCTGTAATTACTGGAGAACATCAAGAGAACGTGATTTATCAACGGTGGTGGTAAATCCAACTTACAGGTAAGAACAGCAAACAAACAAAAGAAAGCCCGACATGAAGTGTGACATTTAACATTTCAGTTGGATGACTGGCCAACTGAAATTCATGGAGGTCAGCAAGGACAACCAAGGGATGTATTTTACCTTTAGACAAAGATGGCTCACTTGGTCACGCCTTTTCCTTCCGTAAAGTGATGGCTACATACAAAACAAGTGGTTACTTTTTTTTGGCTACTTAAAATGCACCACAGCAGGTCTTTGCAATTTTTAAGTATGAGACCACTTGCTCAGCAGCACTGCCCTCATTAGAAATCTGGCACTGCAGTGGCAAAGGAGGGGCCGAATTATCTTTCCTTTTGAAAAATTAATTAGTAGTTTGTCCTACTGTCACCAAAGGTCCAAGAGAGATCAAGAGAAGGATATTTAGGGGCCGGACAAAAACCGATAACATCAACTCGACGTGTTAAAAAAACAAAAAACAAAAAGAAAGACATTTTTGGCTGTTAGGCTGGATATGTACATAAAAGATGAATGTTGCTTTGGTCTGCAAAGTGACACCAGTGTGTATGTGACCTGAAAATGAATACTTTCTAATCACCAGAAACATTTCAATAGCTAAATTTCAATAAAACAAGTGGACAGGCCTACAGCTAACATGATCTGAAGGGTTTATGGTCTCAGTCACTATTTTTATCAAATACAACATAAAGGTAATTAAAAAAAATTTTTACTGGCCCCTAATGTGGTCTAAAAGGACGGCAGCATGCTTTAGGGCAGACTTACTTTGTTATTCACAAGTCAGTAAGAAGTTGTCAGACGTTCCAGCTCACAAAGGTCTATACACTGCATTTGGTGTCAGTACATGAAACATGATTTAGTGCTTCGAGTCTGTAGACTTTCGAGTTCTGTTAATTATCGATATTTTCAGTTTTATTCTTTGTTTCCTTGTCGTCTACACTTTCTTCTTCTTGTACTTCCTTAGTGGAATTTAGTTATTCACTTCAGCTCAATTCAGTTTTATTTATCTAGCACCGAATCACAAAAATGTAATGTGTCTTAAGGCACGTTACATTGTAAAGTTAAGACGCTACAATAATAGAAAGAATACAACAATCAGATGACCCTCTATGAGCAAACAGAGAGTGGGAAGGAAAAACTCTCTTTTAACAGGAAACAGCCATCTGTCGTGACCAGAGAGAGACAGGGCCAAGGGGCACTGTGGAAGAGAGACAGAAATTAATAATGAATGATTCACACAGTGGGTGAAAAACATGGGTGAAGAAGAAAAACTTTGTGCATCATGGGAAGAACCCAACAGCAAAACTAAGCAAGGATACAGGGTCATCTTATCCAGCCTTAACCATATGCTTTGTCATAGAGCACATGTACACAAAGTACAAAAACAGCATTTATCAGAAATAGAGAAGCTGTCACTTCTGTATTTTAGAGTTTAGTTTCCCTCAAGTTTCCCTATGCTAAATTCACTCACGTGTGTGTATTTCCCCCTTTGGTTTTTACAGCAACGATATACAGTTCAGATTAGTACCGACTTGTATATCATGTAAAAACTTCAGGTGGGAGCAAGAGTTGGTGTACATGTATTACATGTGATATGTTAACCTCTTACCAAGGTCACCTAAAAAAATCTGCATTATTTCTACTGGGAGTGCTGAAGCTTCCTGAATGTATGAGATCAGATTACATTCAGGAAGCTTGAGTCACTAAAATTATCATCCAACATAAATTTACCAACATTCAGTTTAATTACACATAACACACGAACATGAATAAATAAGTTATTTTTTTTTTTATCTTTTTTTAAAAAAGGTGCCAAGAAGGGAGCAAATGCGGACAGGTAAACAATGAAAAACTGTCTTCACCTCCTCGAAGGTGTATTCATACTTTAGTTTCTGGGTCTTAGATTTACTATTCTATGAATTTAATTCTTGCAGTAAATCCCATTATAGTGGCTGAAAGACTGGCTGCTTTCAATGAATAGAACTACAATGTACTTTTCTGGTTTTGCACAGTGGCCAGTTTTCACTAGGTGGCTATTCCTTTCACCCCGCTTGGAGAAGCTTTTGAAAGTGTTGGACGTTTATTATGAGCCTTTTAGCAGAGTGGATTCATGCTGAGCTGTGAAAGTGCTGGAAGAGACCATACCAGGTCCTTCTTTACTGCAGCATCTAGGGCTCAGGAATAGGTTAGGTTTCTCTGAGACGGTAAAACACTTTATTTTCCTATGTATTTTCAGTGAAAGAGTCTGCGTGTATAGAGATAGACCAGACAACACTACAGTGTTTTTTTCTGCATCTTTCCTTAAGAGCAGTTTAATGGTCGTAACAGAACCACAGAAAGTGGAGGGTTCATTTGGAAAATGTTCCTTGTTAACATGGTGAACTCTGCACGCAACTGATTAATCTACAATCATTAAAAATTAATTACACCAGTATGCCACCTTTATATTTATATATATATTTATTCTAAACCTGTTTTCCATAGCTCATGCTACACCAGAGTCAAAGTCTAAAAATCCATCTAAACCTCTTCTCCTCTCTTTCATTAATTAAATTACTCGATAAATCTGGAGAAATGAAGACTCTTACCTTCAACAGCTGATCCAGTCAATGTATTTAAGGAAAAGGCAGTAAATCCCAATACAGAATATAATAAGAGTGAATATGACCGTAGAAGATGGAAAGTTGTCATTAGTAAGGATGGGAAGTGAAGATAAGTGGGTGAATTGGACCAGTCTTAAAATCTTAAAATGGGGATGTTTCAGTTGTAATATGCTGACCTTGAGTATGGAAACAGATTTTTAACATTTCAAATGTGGTCACATTTGAAGTTGTGAAGAAAGTACCCCCTCTGTCAACTTGAAAGTTTTACATATCAGGACATAATAAACCAGGTCTTAAATTTATATAGATGACTCCTCAGATGAAAAACAATGCACAGTGTATTACACCGCTTCTTTAACTATTTAACAAAAATTAACAAAATTCAGAAGTAATTCAATTCAATTCAATTTTACTTATACAGAGCCAAATCACAACAACAGTTGCCATAAGGCACTTTTTTTGTAAGGTAGACCCTACAATAAAATATACAGAGACAAACCCAGCAATCATATGGTCCCCTATGAGCAAGGACTTTGGCGACAGTGGGAAGGAAAAACAGGAAGAAACCTCCAGCAGAACCAGGCTCAGGGAGGGGCGGCCATCTGCCACGACCGGTTGGGGTAAAGTGCACCTCATGATTCAGTAGCTTGTAGAACCATCACCTTCATTGTCATCATGAGTTCATCAGTCTGTCACATTGTTGTGGAGGAATCTTTGCCCACTCTTCTTTAAAATGTTGCTTTGGGTTGTTGAGATTTGTGGGCATTCATTTATACACAGCTGTCTAAAGGTCAAACCACATATTTCAGGTAGCTGAGGTCTGGAAGACTTTATTCTTTTCTTTTTAATTCATTCTGCTGGAGATTTGCTGCTGTGCTTGGGCTCTAGTCATCAGACAAACTTGCATTTTGCTTCAGAAGTTTTTGGTGTACAGAACATATCCTGGCTGACTTAGTGACTGCAAGATGCCCAGGTCCCGCGGGTTGTAAAACAAACCCAAATCATTGCCCCTCCACCACTGTACTTGACAGTATGAGGTATGAGGATTTTGTGCCAAAATGCTGTGTTTGGTTTTCTCCAAATGTGGTGCTGTGCATTAAGGTCAAACACTCTCTACTTTGTCTTGTCTGTTCAAAGGGCATTGTTCCTACAGTCTTGAGGTTTGTTCAGATGCAATTTTGCAACCCTAAGCTGCCATGGTTTATTGTGTGTTTTTCCAATAAAAAAAAGTCTTTCTCCAAATAAAACCTCGCTCTTCAGCCTAAACCTCACATGTAATTAAATTTAACATTTCATCTGCTAACTGTGGCCTTTAGATTCTGATGATGCTGTTGGGTTTTTGCTGTTTCTGAGCATTGTGTGGTCCAACCTTGGGGTCAATTTGCAGGAATGTCCAGTGGCAACTGTAAATGGTTTAGAAATGGCTTTATCCAAGACTGATGGGCAGCAACAACTGCTTCTGAGGTCGATGCTGATAACTTTCCTCTTTGGCACCGTGTTAATGCAAACCTGAATGCTCCAGCACAGCAATCTGCCAAAATGCAATGAAACTGCTCACGGTTGCTGATGATCAGTGAATGTAATACATCTGATTAGCAGTACCTGCCTGCTACTTACCCTCTTAATTCCTATGGATGCAGCAAGGATGTGCTTATTATGACACATCTAACATGCAATTTTCATAGTTGAGCTGAAGTTGTATTTACCTAATTATAAAAACTGTATCAAGTAGCAGGTGTGCCCTTACTTTTTACAACAAAAACAGTATATGATGGCTAACCTGGCAAAACCATATGTGAATGGAAATACTAGACCGAACCCTTTTATCATTGACAGTCCCAACAAAATCATAAAAAATGCAGACATTAGTTTTTAAAATATTAATTGTGATAGAAGGCTGAGTTTATTTACTAAAAACTACTATGATATGCCTCTCTACCAACTAAAAGTGCAGATATCTCTTAAAACTGTGTGCTAATTCACTGCATTACAGATGCATTGTGAAACAAACTCAGTGCCAAGAAATTGTCTGCTCATGGTGTTTTACTGGTCACGGCACACAAAGAGATGAGACTCGAGTGGCTCTCGTATCATGGCATGGTCTCTCCTCTGAAGCTAACCAGAAGGGATGAATAATATTTGCCATGTGGATTCATGTAGCAGCGATGCTATAAGCACGGACACATCCTCATCATTATCTGCATAATATGCTGACAGCATTGGTCTAGATTTTGCTAAATCCAATTGGAGTTGCTCTACTGTCCTTCACTTACTGCTGAATTAAGTCAGGGCGCTCCTCTGACAAACTGTCATGCTAATAAACTTGTCACTTAGAAGTATTTCACTGTAATTAGCTTTACTTTTTTTCTAAAAAGACACAGCATGGTAGCTTTAAGTGTTTCATCTCTGGCATTGAGCCACAACATGAGAATAAGCAGAGCTCTGCTGGCTGTCGAGGGGGTTTGGACTTTCTGATGAATTATCTACAGCTGCAGAGCCTTCCGGCAAGTAAGACTGGACAAGGTGCCCTGCTACAGTGCTTAGCATGACTGAAACATATAGTTCAATCAGAGTGCTCAGAGGGAGTCTTCTTTTAGTCATTCACTCTGCAAAAAGATATAACTTAAGACATAAAGACATTCTTTAGGACATAACTGGCCAGAGAGCAGAGTTGAAACGGCAGCATGCTGTTAACTGTTAGCAGTTTGAACAGCAGTGTGATCATAGAAATCATACAAATGCTACATTAGAAACGAGAAAACTAAATTACTTTGATTTTTGCTTTTCATCGTTAATTAGTTAAACCAACAAAACATCTTTGACAGGTTTTCAAGTATTTTGCAACAGTGTTTTTTGAAAACCTGGAATTGAAATGCACTTACCTGAAGAGCACTTTGGATCAGCTTCTGTTGTTTTAAATGTGCTATATAAATAAAAAATAACTCGGCTTGACAGTTAACACAAAAGGATTATTATATCCAGGCATTTTCATACTTCATGTCTGAGTTGTACTTTTTCATTGAAACTAAAATAATTCACTTAACATAATTCAGTGGGATGAGTATATTGTTTGAATGTCTGAACATAGTCCCCAACTAATGAGCCTGTTGAGGTAACAACTATGATGACCAGCAGATTTACAGTCTGTTAATGATAATTGCACTACCATTAGCACGAATTCTACTCTGCATAGTTCTATTCTTTTTTCTTTTTTTTTTAGATTACTTTTTTTTCTATCACTTTTGGATATAAAACTTTTCACTACTTCACTCTCTCAGTCAGATAGAAAATTCAACAGGAGCTGTGAATGAAACATCACTTTTAGTAGTTGTAATATCTGGATATTTGTTGTCTTTCTGAAAGCTTCTGCTGGTGGTCTGCCTGAGATTTTGTTTCTTCTCTGTTTCTTTTCTTCCTTGTTCCAGGAAAAAAAACATGTTTTCACAAGTTTATATAAATTGGTGCTGTTGTGCCATATGTAGAAGTTCCAGTTCAGTTTTTTAATTTACAGCTATAAACTTTTTCCACCCAATGCTCTTCTTTTCTTTCTGCTGACATGACACAACAGAGCATGGGGGGACGAGTTGTGTGATGAAAGGTGAGCAATGTAATGAACTTAATGGAGAGAAACAAACTAAAGCACTAATTTTATCATTATTGATTTGATGCCAATACATTGGTATCGCTCCTATCACTAGTTGGATCATCCTCAATTCACAGCATCAACCTACAAATTAGATGTGTGAGGTAGTGATTAAACTCTTACAACTAAAGTGTGAAGTGCTACAAAATTGTAATTTTTTTTTTTTTTTTTTTTTTTTGTTAAATTGCAGGCAGTTAAATGGTGCTAAAATACTGTTTCTCAGACTTTGAGTTACCCAGGAAGCTTATTGGAATAAAAAAGAAATTCTTGGAGGGAGGTCGAAAATTACATAATAATTTGTAGATGTGCAGCTTTGAAAAGTAGATAATTCTATGAAAAGCAAACAAATGAAAAAGTTTCAGTATTTTTTTTGCCAGTTATTTATTTCTTATTTTTTTAGGATAAGGTGAAAAATTCAGCCCCTAAAAAAAGTTCAGTAATTCAAACAAACTTGTATTTGTCACGGGGTGCCGAGGCAGGCCGTGTGGATTAATAACGGACCCAAGATGCAGACTGCTTAAGTGGAGGGTGAGCTTTATTAACAACAGGTGAAGTACAACAAAAAAGGGTGGCGAGAAACAGAACGGTAAAAACTCTAAACTGGGAAAACTAAAACTAAACACAAAGCCAGAACACGAACGAGGGTGCCTTGCAGGGAGAATGACCAGGAAGCCGGAGGAATAAACACAGAATGACGGAGGGGAATAACGCAGACGAACCAGCAACTAACAGAGGCAGACACGAGGTTAAAATACACAGAAGGATAACGAGGGGATGAGACACAAAAGGAGGGCACAGCTGGGAGTAATCCGACCTGACGAGACAGGGGAAAAGTAAATTGAACACACTGAGAACAGACACGGACCTTCAAAGTAAAACAGGAAACACATACATGTAATGACATAACACACCAACTTAACACAGACTGGGGGAGACAGAACATAGGAACATGAACCATGAAACAGAAGAGTACAAACACTCAAGGTAAGCAAAACCACAGAATAATAATAAACTAAACATAAACACGGAGTCACAGACTCCGGACCATGACAGTATTTGCTTATGTCTGAACAATCACCATGAATACATGGGCACAACTAGTGATGATTTCACATCAGAGATTGAACTTGTAGAAACCATTCTTGGACACATGATTTTAAGTTAAAGAGTTGTAGCCAAAAAGAGCAAATAAACAGGAGAAGAGATCCAGAGAACTCTGAAACTCACAAAGCAGTGCATCATTGAAGCTTGCAATGTAACAAGTTCAACACAGATAAGGTTTCAATAAAAGAAAATCAAGCATTTCCTATTCTAGTAATTAAATGCCCCTGGAAATGCAAAGCAGCATGCAGTTTGTAACTGCACAGCTTCTTTTGGTAGAATAAAAAAAACCATACAGTTCTAAATCAAACGTATAGAGGTCCGACCTCTTACTGACCTTTAAATGTTTGAGAATTCATGTCAGAAAGAGGGAGACATATGCTCCTCTTCATTACCCCCAGGATTATCCTCTCCAGAGTGCAGCGCAAGCATGTACAGTGATTGTGTGAGATGCTTTGAAAGCTGACCCGCTGCTATCTCGCTGGCAACCTCCGTGGCCTGCTTGCACTGTGTGCCTTTTATGAGATCTACTGAGAATACATGGAAACACACTACTGTATGACCTTGTGTTGCCCTACTAATATCCTATAATATATTCTAACTACTAAAATGACTCATAAACCATCTTCCAGAAGCTTTAAAATCATATTTGCGCCCGATATTCTTTGACATGGCATTTCATCTTGAACATCGGTCCTTGAGCAGTACAAGTTTGGACATCTTAAAAGCAAATAGAAAACACCTGCAACAACTTCATGTTTTATTTGTGCACTTTTTTGAGCATATGCTATGGTTATGAGAGAACAACGTTAGAATATACATCAATTATGCAAATAACACAGCACTTGTTGTGGGTAATGTTTTTTCTGTGTATTGAATCAGCAGGACAACAGATGTATACATCATCATCTTTTTGAGTAAGAGGGGAAGTGTGTGGGTTGTAAGACTAGTTTCTTTACTTTAAAAGTGCATTAGGAGCATCATTTCTTTCGTGTTTGATGTACTGCATGCAACTGTTAGATGCATATGCTCCCTGTTTTATTCATACACCTCTAGATAGTATGCTAATGCAATTTCTAAAATGATGAAATACATAAAAACAGTTTATTGCAGGTAGTGAAATTCAAATATCTGCTTGCCCTCTTCATTTACTCCATTCTCTTTTAATCACACTCCTTTCTTTTTCTCTCCTCTTGGTATTTCTGCAGGTCGTGAGGTGTGATTTGAAGCTGTTCATGTTCAATATAACCCTTATTGACATGTGCGCAGAGGCTACTTCCATCACATCTGTAGTAACTGTTGTAGTGCTTTGAGTTTTATTTATTATGTTGTAGAGCCAGAGGTTGCTGAATCTACCAGCTTCTTACTGTATTATTAAATTCCTTGTTGAAATTGTTCCAGAAAACTCAACCAATCACTCCAGATCAATTCAACACTAAGTGAATGAAAGTATAAACTTCTAGGGAAACCGAATTTAAGATTTACCCTTAATTCTCCTGACAGAACCATTTTTTAATGCTCAAATAAAGTTTCTCAGTTACCTATTACCTGTTATGCGTGGCTCATTCAGGGGAGCAATAATGTTAAACTGTTACATTTTACACTTATTAAAACTAAGTGAACCCAAATGGAACAGATGAATTTGTGGCTTAAACAAAGAATAACTGCGACACAATCAAACCAAAGAAAACTAGTCTGGGTGCCTGAAAAGCACAAGTCTTCCAGATTTGCATGCAACAGTCATCAGTGAGGGAAACCATTCCTCCCACTATAACCCTTTGCTAACACGAGAATCACGAGTAATTTTGACTATAGTAATCTAGATGGATTTCCATGACATTTTGTACCTTATACTCATATGGATTTTAATTCTTCAGATTCCTGGGTTTATTATGTAGTTCCCAGAACTAATTGCTAATTGCTAAGGGTATCATATCCCAATCCCATGTCGGATGCATCATCTGTGTATGTATTTGCCTATTTGTTATGCGTAGACCTATAACTGTCAAGAAACCATAATGTTACTTATTAATTGATGAACGTGGCTAGGCGTTTACATGCAACTGTCAAGATTAAAGCATGTGAGACATGAATCACATCTATGGAAGGCTATATGAGGTATGCTGACATGTCAGAAATAATAACAGCAACAGTAAAAAGAATTCACAGCGTGCACGACATCTTTAGTGCCAGCCTGCAGAGACAGGTCAAGTCAGATTAGTAGACACGATGTTAGATTAAGGTCATGTTTGTTGTCACACAGCTAAATATAACAGCATTAATTAAAAAGGACACTGTGGCAATTTATGCAGAAAAAAACATAAATGAAATGCATAATTGAGAAATTAATTTAAATTAACAGATTTATTTTTAAACCTTGAATCAGATAAGACAAGGACAGTGAATTATTTCCAAGATGTAAAGTAAGCACTGGATGATTTGCAGTGTCGGTCGTAAAGGAAAAGCTTATATATATTTATACATATAGAGCCCAGCTTTTGCAGTGTTAGGGATACTGTATGTTGTTTTCAAGCTTCTCTTTTGTTTCTGTGTAATGGAGATTTAGACATAAAATGTGCTAACACGTCAACATTTAGACAAAATACCTGCATTCTGTAAGTTCCATTTCCTAACAGGGCTTTAGGCTGTGCGCATTGGTCAAGCTCGAATGCTTGGCTCTGGCAGAGTCAGCAGACAACGAGCTGACAAGGGAAGTCTCCAGGTCTGTCTCCCTGGAGAGCACCTATGGCTAAGGAGGTTGTTATTGATCTAAGTAGGGGGAGGAAAGAGAGATGCGGGGCAAGCAGGGAAGAACCTCTGCCCTATTCTGCACTCTAGTGTCCCACTAGACAGGGCAGTAAGTCTTTATCAACTCCACAAACTGCCCATGTGAAAAAAAAAAAAAACCAACCCTGGAAAAGGAGGCCCGTGATATCCACAAGAACAAAGTTCAAGAAAATAGATAGATAAATATTAAAAATTAAGCAACCATTTCTCGCCAATATTTTTTCCTAAGCATGCTGATCATTTGAATATTTTTGCAATGCTGAAACAAATTTCAATAAATAAAAGAGACACAATTAAAAACATGTTGAACATTTGCATCAACAAAAATTTGCATAAAAAGACATTGCTTACTTCATACACTGAAAAAAGAACATTTACTTAATGGATTTACTTAATTCAGTTGACATTGGTTGCACACAACTGTTTTGCTTTGGCAGAAACTTAAACAACTGAATTAAATCACCACAACTTATTCATATTCAGTAAACCTGTGCATTTTGTGTTGATAAAACATGATTGAAACATGTTTAGATGAAGTAAGTTGAGCTCATAGAATATTTTAATCCCTCACAATTTCGTCATTTTATTCCAGCACTATTCAATAACTTTTACCCCAATACTACTTGGTTACTTAAATACTACATGTTGTCTTCATATTACATAATGTTTAACAAAGTCTAGAGTCTGGTTAACATAAAAAAATCCAATGAATTTAGAACGACTTCCATCCTCCTAGCTTTATTTGGGTTGCAGGGGGGCTGGGGGATAACCCCAAACTGATAGGTTAAGAGGCAGGGTACACCCTGGATAGCTTACAAGCTTATCACATAGAGACAAACAACCATTTGCACTCATATTCATGGGTAATTTAAAATCACCAATTAACATAACTCTAATAACTGCAGGAGGAAACCAGAGTTCCCAAAGAGAACCCACTGCAAACTAGCCGGATTGTCTATTTGAACCAGCAACCTTCTTGTTGGGAGGTAAGCGCACAAACCACCACACCATCAAACCCGGCTTGGACAGATTAAACCTCAATAAATAGCGATAGCATACACGTGGTGTGTGTTAGTTGTCTGCCTCTTATAACTCCAGTAATTTTCCTGGAGTTTGAGATCTCATGTGATCTTGTGCATTTCAGCAACTAACCACTCTTACTATCATGTCCTCTCAACAAGAACAAATTAAGTTGTTGAATTTCATACAGATCCTACATGATTTAATTACGTTCACCATAGAAACATAAAATTATTTGTTTCAAATTACAAGTTAGACTTTTGTAAATGTAACAACCACAGAGTTTACTTTTTCAGTATATACCGCAAAAAGTAGAGGTGGCTGCTTGACGTGACTGAGATGGATGCCTTCCTCAAACTATGATCCAAAGCGCGCGAAATGAAATCTTGATGCGGTGTCGTGAGATTTAACATTGCTATATTATTGACTTACTTCACTCGAACATGATAGGAAAAATTTAATATGCCCTCTCTGCATATCATGTAGTTTCTACACTATATAGTTACACTTAATTTTAAAGCATGAGGCAACTGTGTTAAATACACACAAGATGCTTACATAAATCCAATAGATGGCCAATCCCTTTTTTTCAGTGTAGTCTCATGATGGATTATAATCCAGTATTTAACTAAAAATATGTTTAAAAGACAGTGTTATTTATTTATGTGTATTCTTTCAGGCCTGTTGGTTTTCATCAGTCTGAAACAATAAAGAACCAGAATAAAACCAGATGTAGGCTTAGTCTACGGGCATGGCAATATGAGATCAGCAAGTACAAATAGGTTTCCTGCATTGGGATCGATCATATATTAATCTTTATAGAACAACAACAAAAAAAGACCTTAGACTCTATTAACAAACAAAGGCCTCCTACTGACTTGCCCATGGAAGTTCAGGAGTCTTCAAGGAATGGTGACGAATTGACAAATCGGTGGCAGATGATTTCATCTGAAGGTAACTGTCGGCTCACAGCAAGTGAACCCAAGTTACCATGATGGTATTCCTCAGTAAGAATGGAAACCACCTTCATAGTACAGAAAATCGAGACTTAACGCTGAAGTTACCTGAATAAGTTCAAAGCCTACTTTGTAATACAGAGGGAAATTGTCATGAATCGCCGTGCGGCAGGCAGGAGTAGGACCCAAAATGCAGGACTCACAGGCACGAGGGAGTGAACTCAAAACTCAGCTTTATTTGCTGGCAGAACAAATATACAAACTTAAACTAAACTGGGAAACCAAACTAAGAACTCACAGAGAGACACAGGGAGATCCACACACGGCATGAGGGACGACGTCACACTGAACAGAGGGAGACGCAGACAGAAATACACAGAGGGTTAACGAGGGAAGTGGGAACACACGGGGAACACAGGTGACACTGATAATCACAACGAGACAGGGCGGGGTGAACTGAACACTGATGGGAGAGGTGAAACAGGAAGTACAGGAGGAGAGAGAGCACGAGTAGAACACCAACGTAACAGGCAGGGGAGACATGGAATAAACACGAAAGGGGACGAGGGCTCATAAATACATAGAGGGGCACACAGGGGGTAAAAGCCATGAAGGGAAAACACTTAGGGAACAACACAACAGGGCAACTCAGAAAGCATGGCCTAAGCAAGGAACAAAATACAAACATACAAGGAAACTAAGAACACTGTGCCAACATGGCCCAGGACCATGACAGTACCCCCCCCTCAAGGGCTGGCTCCAGACAGCCCAAACACAGAAAAACAAAACCAAACAGAAAACAACCCAGGGCGGGCGGCGGGGGCCCAGGACGGAGGGCTCGGAACAGAAAACAAAAGAAGAGCACAGCAAACACCGGAGCCCAAGAAAACAAGCCAAACACAGAGCAGTTCAGGGGGCCGACCATGCGGAAGGCAACGGCGGAGACGCGGAAACAGTTCAGGAGGCCGGCCGCGCGGAAGGCAACGGCGGCGACGCGGAAACAGTTCAGGAGGCCGGCCGCGCGCAAGGCAACGGCGGCGGCGAAGGAGACGACGGAGCAGTTCAGGAGGCCGACCGCGCGGAAGGCAGCGGCGGCCCTCCAGTCTCAGGCGTGCTGGCCATGGCCTGGTGGGCACAGGACCAGACGAGGCAGGGCCAGACGAAGCAGCTGACGAGGAGGCAGGGCCAGACGAAGCAGCTGACGAGGAGGCAGGGCCAGACGAAGCAGCTGACGAGGAGGCAGGGCCAGACGAAGCAGCTGACGAGGAGGCAGGGCCAGACGAAGCAGCTGACGAGGAGGCAGGGCCAGACGAAGCAGCTGACGAGGAGGCAGGGCCAGACGAAGCAGCTGACGAGGAGGCAGGGCCAGACGAAGGCTCTGAGGAGGCTGCAGCAGACGAAGGCTCTGAGGAGGCTGCAGCAGACGAAGGCTCTGAGACCGGACCAGACGAGGTTGCAGAGGCTGAGGCCGGGCCAGGCGAGGTTGCAGAGGCTGAGGCCGGGCCAGGCGAGGTTGCAGAGGCTGAGGCCGGGCCAGGCGAGGTTGCAGAGGCTGAGGCCGGGCCAGGCGAGGTTGCAGAGGCTGAGGCCGGGCCAGGCGAGGTTGCAGAGGCAGAGGCCGGGCCAGGCGTAGCAGAAGCACAGGCAGAGGCCGGGCCAGGCGTAGCAGAAGCACAGGCAGAGGCCGGGCCAGGCGTAGCAGAAGCACAGGCAGAGGCCGGGCCAGGCGTAGCAGAAGCACAGGCAGAGGCCGGGCCAGGCGTAGCAGAAGCACAGGCAGAGGCCGGGCCAGGCGTAGCAGAAGCACAGGCAGAGGCCGGGCCAGGCGTAGCAGAAGCACAGGCGGATGTAGCCGGGCCAGGCGATGACGAGGCGGTCGCAGATGGCGGCTGGACAGGCTCCTCGGGCCCTCCAGCTGATGCGGCGTGAGGCTGAACGGGCCCCCCAGCTGATGCGGCGTGAGGCTGAACGGGCCCCTCGGACCCTCCAGCGGAGACAGGAGGCTGAACGGGCCCCTCGGACCCTCCAGCGGAGACGGGAGGCTGAACGGGCCCCTCGGACCCTCCAGCGGAGACGGGAGGCTGAACGGGCCCCTCGGACCCTCCAGCGGAGACGGGAGGCTGAACGGGCCCCTCGGACCCTCCAGCGGAGACAGGGAGGTGCTGGCCGGGCTCACTGGAACCCCCAGCGGACGAGGTAGATGGCGGCGTGGGAGCCGCGGAGTCCTGGATGAGCTCATCCGAGCTTCCAGCAGGAGCTGATGTAAAGCCAGAGAGGTTTGGGACCCCTGGCTGAATGTTAAGCCGAACAGAAGACCGTATTGCTATCGGGGACTGGGCCAATGGTTCAGGTGCGAGCTGAGCTGCCGGACACACGGGGACCTGAGCTGCCGGACACACGGGGACCTGAGCTGCCGGACACACGGGGACCTGAGCTGCCGGACACACGGGGACCTGAGCTGCCGGACACACGGGGACCTGAGCTGCCGGACACACGGGGACCTGAGCTGCCGGACACACGGGGACCTGAGCTGCCGGACACACGGGGACCTGAACTGATGTCTGTAGTAACGGTGGTGGTGAGAGCGGAGTAGGTAGTGGAGTTAATGACTTTACAGGGGAACGAACTAGAGGTAGTGACGGTTGTGGTGCTGGTGGTTGAGTGGGTGACTGTGCTAAAGGAGGCTGCACTGGGGACACTGGAGACTGCACTGGGGACACTGGAGACTGCACTGGGGACACTGGAGACTGCACTGGGGACACTGGAGACTGCAGTGATGGTTGTAGTGGAGGTGTAACGGGTGAAGGAGTGGCTGAAGTGGCTGTGGGTCGGACGGCTAGTGGCTCAGCTACAGGGTATGGTAACGGCAGGGCTAAGGGTTGAATGACTGACTGAGTAGCAGCCTGAGTGGCTGGGTGTAGTGACGGTTGTGGTGGAAGAGAAACAGGTGGTAGTGTGGATGATGGAGCTAAGGGCGACTGAGTGGCAGACCGAACTGATGACTGAAGCGATGGTGGAGGTGAAAATGGAGCTTGTGGTGGAGTAAATGGCTGAGCTAGCGGGGACACAGGAGACTGAACTGAGGGTGGCTGCGAGGGAACTAACTGAACTGAGGGTGGCTGCGAGGGAACTAACTGAGCTGTGAAGGGCTGCGAGGGAGCCAACTGAGCTGTGAAGGGCTGCGAGGGAGCTAACTGAGCTGTGAAGGGCTGCGAGGGAGCTAACTGAGCTGTGAAGGGCTGCGAGGGAGCTAACTGAGCTGTGAAGGGCTGCGAGGGAGCTAACTGAGCTGTCGATAAGGCTGATGATTCCTCTACCAACTGAGCTATTGACTGGGCTAAGGATTGAAATAAGGTTTGTAGTAAGTCAGGCTGTGGATGTGACTGTGCTATGGGAAGCGAGGCTGAATGTGGTGGAGGTGGCGACTGAGCTTCGGGCCGGGCGGCTAACAGAGCTTCGGGCCGGGCGGCTAACAGAGCTTGGGGCCGGGCGGCTAACAGAGCTTGGGGCCGGGCGGCTAACAGAGCTTGGGGCGAAAATGGTGGTGGTGGAGTTGGTGTCTGGGCTACAGGCGGCTTCTGAGCAGGAAACACAGGACACTGAGCTACAAGTGGCTGCTGAGCAGGTGACACTGGAGACTGAGCTACAGACGGCTGCTGAGCAGGGGACTGAGCTGAAAGCGGACGGGCAGCTGACTGAATAAACATAGCTCCAGAATAAACAGTTCCAGATGAAACAGTCTTAACTCCTGGGTCCGAAGGAGCATCAGAAGCACAGTCTTTTGAACCAAAGTGGAAACGATCGCTCTCAAAATATATACTGTCATTTTCTGGAACAGGAGGAACAGAAGATCTAGAGTTCATGAAGCCGACGTTAGCGGCCTTGGGGGAAACGGTACGTTTATCCCTCGACACAGAAGGCGAATGTAGGGGGACTTTGTCACTCACCCTGGGCGGTTGGTCGAGAAGAGTCCCAGGCTCCTGCTGTGAAGTGGAAACGCTGGGTGAGTCGGGCGGCACGATAATAATCCCTAACATCTTGTAGAAGGCTTGTGCAGGCGTGAGCTGATTGCTTGCAGGCTCGTAGTAATCCTCCTGGGACCGGCTGGAGCGTTTTCTGCGAGACCTGGGCGTCCGCGGAGAGGAAGCAGGTGAGTGGACCGAAGGGTAAGCAGCTAGTGAGGAGCGGCAGCACGGAGGCCCTCCAAGCGCTAGCCGAGTCCCGTCAAAACGGGAGCTGCGCTTCCACGGTGAGTCCGCTGGATCCATTACTGGTGACGTCGTACTGTCATGAATCGCCGTGCGGCAGGCAGGAGTAGGACCCAAAATGCAGGACTCACAGGCACGAGGGAGTGAACTCAAAACTCAGCTTTATTTGCTGGCAGAACAAATATACAAACTTAAACTAAACTGGGAAACCAAACTAAGAACTCACAGAGAGACACAGGGAGAGCCACACACGGCATGAGGGACGACGTCACACTGAACAGAGGGAGACGCAGACAGAAATACACAGAGGGTTAACGAGGGAAGTGGGAACACACGGGGAACACAGGTGACACTGATAATCATAACGAGACAGGGCGGGGTGAACTGAACACTGATGGGAGAGGTGAAACAGGAAGTACAGGAGGAGAGAGAGCACGAGTAGAACACCAACGTAACAGGCAGGGGAGACATGGAATAAACACGAAAGGGGACGAGGGCTCATAAATACATAGAGGGGCACACAGGGGGTAAAAGCCATGAAGGGAAAACACTTAGGGAACAACACAACAGGGCAACTCAGAAAGCATGGCCTAAGCAAGGAACAAAATACAAACATACAAGGAAACTAAGAACACTGTGCCAACATGGCCCAGGACCATGACAGAAATACTATGAAGGAACTTCAACAAAGCTAGCTTCTCTTTGCATTGTCTGTTTTGACCAAACCTAAAACCTTGCTCTGGCTGCTACCTGGCTCTGGGTTAGGTGACTCTTCCTCACCACCTGTGAGTGCCACTTTGTCATCATCTGATAACGTCAACAATCAGAGACATTATCAGGTGATGATGATAAAATGGTGATTAAATATAAAGGACTCAAAAAATAAAAAATAAAATGCAACACTGCCAAAAATAGGATGAGATAAATGCTGCAGAAAATCTTTAATCTTGGGATTATGCATAAAATAAACATTTTAGTTCCAATTAATTGTTTAACACTCATCCCACCGAGTGGGGTCCGTGCAGACATATTTTTGATATATCCTACAGGTCATTTTTAAACATTCAATTCTTTATGACTTCAATCAATTTGTTCTTAATAAGTTTATATTATTACTTTCTTTTCTGGTTTGATTAGTGTTTAGTTAAATGCACCATTTCTTCCTAAACAGTTTTAATAAATTATAATATTGATTTGCTTAATGCTTGCCCTGAATCCTAAATTTAAGATTTTAAATAAGAAAGACTTAGACATCAAGGCTGTCTTAATCATCCGGATGCAGAACTTCCCAGATTGGAAGTTGGCAGAATGTGGGCAACACATCCAGACCTACAGTACCTAAGAGCACTGGGATGTGCCCTGGTCATGCCTCATATGAAAAGGACAGCTGATGCTGCTACATTACAAGCCACAACCTGAGCAGTGATGACCCTCCCAGGAGTGAGGAAAACATCACCTGCTAATGTGACTGTTCAACTCTCTGCTGGAAGATCTGCTGGGAAAAGGTGTTACCGTTGCTGCTGAATCACAACAGGAAAGTATCAACAGTTTCCTCCTGCTGTCACATGCTAGCACAGCATGAGGTAAATTGTGTGCTACAAACTGCCTCTTGTGTCTGATTAGCTTTAGCTGTTTTTGGTTGTTTCTGGTCTCTGTACAACCACAGGAAGAGCTTGGTTCATGTTGCGGTAAATCAGACTGGGCAGACAGAGCAGACCAATTTTTATCACAGTTTTCTTTTTGCAGATGATGTGGTTCTGTTGATTTCATCGAGCCATGACCTCTGAGTCGCACTTGGGTGATTTGAAGTTGAGGGTGAAGTAGCTGGGATGCAATTTAGCAGCTCCAAGTCTGAGGCCATGGTTCTCAGTTTAACAAAGGTAGCGTGCCCACTCCAGATCAGCAATGAGTTGCTGCTCTTGGAGTTTTGTTCAAAAGTGAAGGGGAAGTGCAGCAAATGATCGATGAACAGGCTGGTGTGGACGCTGAATCTACAGATGCTGTCTCCCATTTATGGTCACAAGCTGTGGCAAGGGACCAAAGGAACAATATTGCCAATGCAAACAGCAGAAATGAGCTCTCTCTGAAGGGTGCCTGGTCTTGGCCTTAGGATGAGGAGTTTAGACATTTGGGACTAAAGTCCCTATGCCTTCACTCGATATGAGCTGGCTGGGGTGGTGCCAGCCTATGACCTCCTGGGTACCTCCAAGGTCAGGTGTTTTGGAAATGTGACGGAGGCCCCGGGGCAGACCCAGGGCAGTTATTTTGTTTTGGGGCTAAATTACCCCAAATGGTTTCATCATATACAGTGGCTTGCAAAAGTATTCGGCCCCCTTGAACTTTCCCACATTTTGTCACATTACAGCCACAAACATAAATCAATTTTATTGGAATTCCACGTGAAAGACCAACACAAAGTGGTGTACACGTGAGAAGTGGAACAAAAATCATACATGATTCCAAACATTTTTTACAAATAAATAACTGCAAAGTGGGGTGTGCGTAATTATTCAGCCCCCTTTGGTCTGAGTGCAGTCAGTTGCCCATACACATTGCCTGATGAGTGCTAATGACTAAATAGAGTGCACCTGTGTGTAATCTAATGTCAGTACAAATACAGCTGTTCTGTGACGGCCTCAGAGGTTGTCTAAGAGAATATTGGGAGCAACAACACCATGAAGTCCAAAGAACACACCAGACAGGTCAGGGATAAAGTTATTGAGAAATTTAAAGCAGGCTTAGGCTACAAAAAGATTTCCCAAGCCTTGAACATCCCACGGAGCACTGTTCAAGCGATCATTCAGAAATGGAAGGAGTATGGCACAACTGTAAACCTACCAAGACAAGGCCGTCCACCTAAACTCACAGGCCGAACAAGGAGAGCGCTGATCAGAAATGCAGCCAAGAGGCTCATGGTGACTCTGGACGAGCTGCAGAGATCTACAGCTCAGGTTGGGGAATCTGTCCACAGGACAACTATTAGTCGTGCACTGCACAAAGTTGGCCTTTATGGAAGAGTGGCAAGAAGAAAGCCATTGTTAACAGAAAACCATAAGAAGTCCTGTTTGCAGTTTGCCACAAGCCATGTGGGGGACACAGCAAACATGTGGAAGAAGGTGCTCTGGTCAGATGAGACCAAAATGGAACTTTTTGGCCAAAATGCAAAACGCTATGTGTGGCAGAAAACTAACACTGCACATCCCTCTGAACACACCATCCCCACTGTCAAATATGGTGGTGGCAGCATCATGCTCTGGGGGTGCTTCTCTTCAGCAGGGACAGGGAAGCTGGTCAGAGTTGATGGGAAGATGGATGGAGCCAAATACAGGGCAACCTTGGAAGAAAACCTCTTGGAGTCTGCAAAAGACTTGAGACTGGGGCGGAGGTTCACCTTCCAGCAGGACAACGACCCTAAACATAAAGCCAGGGCAACAATGGAATGGTTTAAAACAAAACATGTCCATGTGTTAGAATGGCCCAGTCAAAGTCCAGATCTAAATCCAATCGAGAATCTGTGGCAAGATCTGACAACTGCTGTTCACAAACGCTGTCCATCTAATCTGACTGAGCTGGAGCTGTTTTGCAAAGAAGAATGGGCAAGAATTTCAGTCTCTAGATGTGCAAAGCTGGTAGAGACATACCCTAAAAGACTGGCAGCTGTAATTGCAGCAAAAGTTGTTTCTACAAAGTATTTACTCAGGGGGCTGAATAATTACGCACACCCCACTTTTTAGTTGCATTTCGTTGCCCTGTACCTGTGACAAGTTGAATTCTATTCTATTCTATTCTAGTTATTTATTTGTAAAAAATGTTTGGAATCATGTATGATTTTCGTTCCACTTCTCACGTGTACATCACTTTGTATTGGTCTTTCATGTGGAATTCCAATAAAATTGATTCATGTTTGTGGCTTTAATGTGACAAAATGTGGAAAAGTTCTAGGGGGCCGAATACTTTTGCAAGCCACTGTAAATACAAACACTGAACACAATTACTGAAAACTAAACTATAATTGTAACTTCATGCAATAATAATATTGAGTTACTATTATTACTATTATTATTATATAAAATGCTATAATATGACATGTTATATTAATATTTTTTTCAGATTCATTAAAAATACGGCTCAAACAAAAGAAGAAAAACACATCACATCTCACTAGAAAAAAATCATGCTGGCTATGTTTAATATTTGGACTGGTTAATTATATTAGGAATGAAATGATGCCACATCGTTGGATGGAAATTAAAATAAGCAACCTACAAAGGACTGAATTCAACGACATCCTGAAAATCAAAATGAAAACATTACACTGCAGTCTATTTGACCAAAATCTCATTGCAGCAACTTAATGTGGTACTCAGTAGTTTGTATGGCCCCTTATGTGCTCCTAATAACACTACAGATGGTGTCTTGAGGTCCAAGGATTTCATCCCGATACTTAATGGCACTTAGGGTGCCCCTATCTAGCCTGTAGATGTTTGTGCATACCTTCATGGATATACCTCCCCACAACATCAATGACCAACCACCAAACCAGTGATGCTGAACGATGTTAAAGGCAGCATAATGTTCTCCACAGCTTCTCCAGGCACTTTAACACCTGTTACATATTCAGCTTTATTTATATAGCATCAAATAAAAACAGTCACCGCCAGGTATTTTATGCTGTGAGTCCACACAACATATGCTCAGGCTTAACCTGCTCTCATCTGTGAAAAGCATAGGGCATCAGTGATGGACCTGCCAATTCTGCTATCCAGGCTCTGCAGTGCCAGGCAGTAAGCACTGGGCCCACTACAGGAAACTGACCAAATTGATTGTTTGGGATGAGACATTCACGGCAGTGGCCTGCTGGAGTCCATTTTGTAGCTTTGGCAGGGGTCATCACAAAACAGCAGATAACAGTCCTGCTTATTGGTTAAGGACCTTCTATAAGCCTCGTCTAGCTCTACTAAAGTAATTGCCTGAGTCCTGGAATCTACTCGCTGCTCTTTAGAGTGTGCTGGAAAACCGCAAACCTTTTGATAATGGCACCCACCCATGGGATGATCTGATATCCTTGTGTCGGTGTTGTTCCCACATCATCATAATAAATGTTGTTCCAGGTTCAACCTTGCAAGTGACCAATCACATTGTTGTGACGTCATACTTTTGCAAGCCAAGCGATTCATTCATTTATGAAATTCCAATGTTGCAAGGACAATATGTATATTGCTTACCGTTTATTAAAGAACAGTATCCTGAAATGCAAAGAATTCAAATTGCTGGATTGGTGGACAGATGCGGTTTCTTGCAAGTTAAGTAGATTTTTTTTAAGGCATTTTTTTTCCGAAGTCGCAAAAGTATGACGTCACAACAATGTGATTGGTCACTTGCAAGGTTGAACCTGGAACAACATTTATTATGATGATGTGGGAACAGCACCGACACGAGGATCTCAGATCGTACCCCATCCATGTGCCATCCTGGAGGAGTTGTATACCTGTGTGACCTTTGTAGGGTGCAGGTATCACCTCATGCTACCAGCAGGGACACAGATCCTAACCAATGAAAAAACTAGTGATAAAATAGTCAGAAAATATAAGGAGGGAAAAATGTCAGTGGCCTCCACCTACCTCCCCATTCCTGTTTTGGGGGGTTGTCTTATTGTAGTGCACCCGTTGTTAATGTAATTAGCACCAAAGAAGCTGAAATTGATTAACAACACTCTCTATTTAAGTGACTAGATCAATATCCCAGAAGTTTTATTGACTTGATGCTATACTCTGATTATAAAGTGCAATTCTTGAGGAGTATGTGTCACTAATACTAACATGAGAAGTAATATTTTTTGGTATTACTATTTTGCTCCTATCATTGATTCTCACAGTAAATTATTCTTGATGTCCCCAGAGATCCCTGTCAGTAGTCCATACATGTTAAATATGCTGTTAGGGCGAGAGTTAGAGGCTGAGTTTGCTTTTGGTGGTGCTGTTTGTTTCTAATATGATAGCTGCACATTAGAGGCCTGAAAGTTTAAATGCATTTAAACATTAAAGGTAACTGTTCCACAGCCTAATAATGGAGACGTAAAATTGCTTCAGTTTGCATTTAGATAAAAAAATAAGATATTGATTAAATGTATATTAGTGGGTTTTCTGTGGTCTAGTAGCTGCAACTCCAGCAGTGGAAAAGAGACTAAGCTAGGAGTAAAGAAATATAATAAAATTATACATTTTCTGCACCACCAAACAAATATATGCTCATTCCAGAAACAATGTAACAGTTTGTGCAGCTATAATGTTCTATCTTGGTTTCATTTGGATGCTGATGAGTTACACCTTAACAACATACACCTATAAAACATGCAAGTCTCAAGTACTGTAAGTCTCAAGTCTTTATCCTCAAGTCACAAGTCAAGTCTCAAGTAATGTCAGGCAAGTCAGAGTGGAGTCTCAAGTCACTGGTGTAAAAGTCCGAGTAAAGTCACAAGTCTGAAACTTTGAATTCCAAGTCCTTTTCAGTCTTTAAAAAAAAAAGAAAGAAAAAAAGCATGTTGCAGTTATGCTAAATGTAAATATTAGACCATGTAATTTTTAAATCTGTGTGTTTCTCAACACATGACAAAATAGTGAACTTAGAAAATATACACAAATTGTGAAATTGCACCTCTATAAAATGCAGCTCAATTAAACTTAGTTCCGAGAATAATTTTCACCGACAGTTCTGAGATAAGCTGCATGTTATTCTTCAAATCAAATCAAATCAAATCAAATCACTTTTATTGTCACATCACATGTGCAGGTACATTGGTACAGTACATGTGAGTGAAATTCTTGTGTGCGAGCTTCACAAGCAACAGAGTTGTGCAAAATACAATAACATAAACAGGCAAAATATACGAATGGCTAAATCTGAAACTAATAAATATATGTACAATATATAATAGTATATGCAAAAAAAATTTCTGGATGTGTATACTAAATGTTTTTCTACGTGTGTGTGTGTATATATACACATATTTTACAGATTAAATAGAGTAAACAATAAATAAAATATATAAAAATATACAGAGTTGAGACATGTGCAAAACAGTGGCATTACTGTACAGTATGGAGTGCAAAATGTTGATGTTGTTCTTGGATGCGCTTGTAGGACCAGCTTTAAAATCGCATGACAAAAATATCATACACATTAAAAAAAAAACTGTATCACCAACGGAGCATGGACAACATTTGCTAGTTAGATGAAGTCAGCTATCTCATCGTAGCAAAAGAGAAGCACCACCTACCATTCTTTATGCAACTTCAACCGTCGGAGAAAGTTGGAAGTTGTTCCATCTCTGTCTGTGATTCTCTTCTTGCATGTTTTGCATATTGCATTTCGGTTTTTGTTGACTACTTCATAGTTTATGTACCTGAAAAAACATATCTCCTTGCAGCCTTTTTTTTTTTTTTTTTAAATCTGGTTAATTTGATTGTCTGTGCTACAGCTCACGCACACATACGTACGGAGTGTGGTTTGAATAAATGAATGAATGAATTGAATTAATGGTGCACACTTTCTATATAATATGCGTGTTAAATTTTATATTTGGGGTGAAATATCAAGTCTTTTCAAGTAAACCAGTTCAAGTCCAATTCAAGTCCCAGGTCATTGGTGTAAAAGTCCAAGTCAAGTCACAAGTCTTAGAACATTTTTTCAAGTCAAGTCTAAAGTCATAAAATTAATGACTCGAGTCTGACTCGAGTCCACACCTCTGCTTCCCAGCTGAGAATCTATTTTGCTCTTAAAACATGTTTCAAATAACAAAATCGGTGAAAATGTGCTATTATCTGTGAATTTTTAATTGAAATTGTGAACATAACCAGCTCCTGACCAGGTTATGTGTTCGGTGTAAATGATCAATTTATCCAGGATAAGAGGGCCACTTTTATGACTCAGCTAATGCATTAATCTCACTTTTTAGCAAACAGCTCAGTGTTCTTAGTTTTTACTTCATACTTTCCACTTGTGGCTTTTTTTTTTTTACCTTTGTAATCAGAAAACCATTTTTTAATACTCTATTTTAACGTTTGAGCTTTTGCACTAAATTTATCAGTGTGTTAAAATAAAGCTTGTCATTAATTTGGACGTTTTTTTCCACAATGGCACTTAACAAGCAAAGGTGCAAACCACAGGAAATTTCAGTTTCTTAAGTGAGGATTTTGTCATTTTCTGTTTCATTTATTGATTCAACAAATGGTATAGAATGCATCTTGGTTTTGGCGTCACAGCTTGGTACATTTATGCTATGTCACGGAGAACAAAATAGATCTCTTAATAAATAATTTTTTTTTAATATATACATATTCTTTTAATACCGACAAAAATTATCACTGTAAGACCTGAGACATGTAATTGGAGGCATATTGTCAACAAAATCAATTAAAAGAAAAAAAAGATATGGTACAAATGTCAGTAATGCCCCACAGATAATCACAATTTAAATTAACCTTTAAAAACAGCAGCACAATTTCAGCTTTGGAACTGCAGGGAGTAAAACACTACCATGAATTGCACATGACCATCCATATTGTGTGAAGGGACCATTTCTGGCTATGCAGGAATGTAATGTTAGTTAATGGACACAAGATTAATAAAATCTGCACAGTGTGTACCTAGCTTTGTATTCTAATTTTGCTAGCATGATCACAGATGCAAGGCTACAAATGGCACACTGCCAAAATATGAATTCAATCTAAAATTTCTGTTACAAGCGCAAGCACAAACACATAGACTTGAGCGACCATGCCATCAAAAATGCTTACACCCCACCAAATGTCCGGCTTTCTTTTTTAAAATAATTTTCCTTTTTCTGTGAACTATTACCATATTAAAAAGATTGAAATTAGACAAGAACAAAGATCTGTGGGGGGTTGCATATCTGAAATCTTTGCACAGCAGTACTCAGTACTTACCATGCATCAAGGTGCTTCCACACAGGAAGTGATTTGCTTGTCGGGCATCACATTTGAAGCTGACAATTGGTCTGTAACAATTCCAGCCTCTGGTTGCCTAGGCAATTCTCTAACGTATTTACTACCCTGTTATATATTAATCACCATTCTACTGCATTTTTATTGGTAATATTTGTTTGCTGCACCACTGTAAATCATTTCCTGTGTGGACACAGCTTAAGTGTCACAAAGTCATCTTCTTCTATGCTTTTCCTTAACTTGCACATATACCTACAAGGAAACTAAGGAGTGAATGATGTAGGGGAGGTAACTTAAACAAGTGAAGGAATTAAGTTTAATATAATAATAACAAATATGAGACAGGTTTAACTGTATACTCAGTCTTATAACAAGACAGACTTGGGTCTCTACGGACTGTGCCAGAAAAGGCTCCTAAATCCTCCCAGATCGATTTCGCGTGTTAGGTTTGTGCAGTGTAACAAACACTTTTATGCTTTTGAGTGCACAACAATCACATAAGTGATTGGAACCAATGTAGACACTGCAGCTGCTCCTGATGTGCTGCTGACAGGTTGCTTTTAGCAATGTGGCCATAAAGACAAGGTGTTGGTTGAAGAACAATTTCAGTTGACAGTCGTAGCAACTGTTTTCAGACACCAACGTTTTATGGAATATTCAAGGGTCTGGGAACATGGAAGGCTTAGACAGTGAAGTTTGTTGCACCCAAACACAACTCTCTTGTAGAACTGCTTTAGAAATATATGTGGAATCTCCCCTTTACAGATGATGAGATGAGCAGCTGCATCATGATCTATAACTGAAATTATACCATAAGCGTTCAAGTGAAACAATAAAGTAAATATTAAAAAACTCCCATGTAAATACTTACTGTAGTCTGGAATTCCTTGGTTCTTGAGGTACTTGCTCTGTAATAGGAAAATAGTATTATTCCACACCCACTTCAACACACAACACATCTCTCATACCTGTGATGTGCATGAGAGTGATGTGTTAATGGTACACATATAAATAAAGTTGTGGTCGCAGTACGTCATCACTAAGTTAACACTATAGAAGTGGGGCTAGCATAAACTGAATAACTTGAAGTGACAGGTGATTTCAAATGCAACTTTTCAAACAGCTCGGTATATATCAGTAAACAAAACCGTTTCTGCAGTTTGTCACAAATTGTTTGCATTTCCCAGGGAGAGGCAAAAAAAGGAAAACATGTTCATGTTTGACACACAGAGACGGAAGAAAAGATGCAAGGAGGAGGACCAGTGTGGAATAGGAAAGCACTTGAAATTTTATAAACTAGAAATTCGAATCTTACTCTTGTAAAACTCTTATTCCCCAATTCATAGCATTTGTAAATTAGATATGGTCTGTACATGTGCTGCTGATTTATGTTTATGTGAAGTGTCTTGCAAAACAAACTGAACTATAGTCATTTTGTGTTATTCAAAGGCTGCATGAAAATCCTGTACGAGAGAGTTCAGTGGATGCTAAACTGATTAGTTTGGGGTATTATGATGAAGTTTACAGTGATGCTGTCAAGACGGAGTGTGCGTATAGACCCAGCTTTTGCTGGCAGACAAACCGAAAAATGTAAAGCTGATTCAAGTTGTCCGATTGCAGTTGTCTGCAATCCAAAGAGAACAGCACAACAGAAGCAGACAGGGAAACAAAGCACAAGGAACTGGGTAAAACTGAGAGCTTAAATATACACACAAGGTAATTAGGGAGTGAGGACACACTGGGGGGAAAAAAAGACACAGGTGAACATAATCTAACTAACAAGACAAGGGGAAGCAACACTGAACACAACACATACAAGAAACAAGACCATCAAAATAAAACCGGAGGTAACTAAATATCAAACAGAGACAGCGACTTGACAACAAGATAAAGAGAACATATAGACAGAACCCAAATAGCTAATACTATAAAAGGCCAGAGAATGTAAACATGATGTTTAGATCTATTTCCCTATTGGGAAATAGATCTAAAATGTCCAATGACAGCTGGGATAGGCTCCAGCGCCCCCCGCGACCCTGAAAAGGATAAGCGGAAGCGAATGGATGGATGGATGTCCAAATTAACAGACTGCAAGACCTGCAAAAAAAACGAGAATTCAACAGAACAATAATACAATAACAGAAATAGAAAGCCCAAAACTACAAAATGCTGGAAAACAGGCCCAGAATCAAACCCCGTATATATTCTGTGGTGCTCATGGCCAATAGTTACATTATGGGTAGCAGACATCAATTTATATTTAAGGATGGCGATGTTGCTAGTTAGATGCAATTACCTACCTACCTTTTATAAAAGCTCCATGGTATCTTGAGGCTGGAAATAAAACACATGGCTAATGAAACTGTTTATAGTTTGTTGATTTTGAAATTATTACAGCCTGTAGACAAAGAAAAATCTGCTTTATAGATATTATTATACAACTGATTTCTAAGCAGGGGCGATTCTAGGATCAGAGCTTTGGGGGTGCTGAGCACCCAGAGAGCTGCCCAGCCAGGCAAGATAAACCCTACTCGTCACGATGAGACGTCTTCCCCGTGTCTGTCAGTCCCTGCACCCTTAAATGTCTCCAGTTGTCCCGAGTTCCCTGTGACTGTCTCCTTGGTGCATTTAAACCCCTGTTCCTCCCTGTCCTCATCGTCTGTTGTCTTCGTTTCCATTATCAGTCATCATAATTTTACCATCTCTGAGTAAGTCTGCAAATTTCTTTATTAAATCATAAGATTCTTAAATTCATCAAGTCTCTCTGTGCTTTGGTCCTCGTCACAAAACATGACATCACTGTTTTGTACATTTTAACACAACTTAATCCCCATATTTGAGAAAGAAAAGCAAAAAACTTTTTTTTAAGTCTGTAACAAAACCATCAAATCTGATCAAGGTTATTTAAATGCTGCAAACGAAGAATGGATTGGAATAGAAAAAAATACATATCCTAACCTTAATTACTGGGGGAGAATAATGAATGATGCTCATAGTGAGTAAGAAGTAAATTGAGTGTATTTTTTGGACAGAGATTCACTTTTAATGTGTATGTATAATACAATACAGATATATAAAAATACACTCCAAAAATAGAGTCCTTGAAATGTACAAATGTACAAAATAAAATTATAAAAATGGAGGCAACTTTGCCTGTGGTACAATGTACACAATGTATGAAAAGATCTTTACTGCAGATACTACTATGGCTCTGCAGATTTTTTCTTTTCTTTTAACCTATGTCGCCTCACCTGAGGCTGGCAAATCTGTCTATCACTGTTTGGTGGTCAAGTCTCTCAAGCAGTTTAACAGTTTCTGTTTTGCCTGTCACTTTTCCCTGTCTGTGTTCTTACCTGGTTCTTCCTGACCTTTCTCCTCACGTTCCCCTCTTTCCTCTCTCCCTCTTCGGACTGACAATCATACACAAAGATTATATTCAATTAGATGAAAAAAATTACATTAATATGAGACAACAAATACTATTAAGATCACTAATAAAAAAAAAAGTCCTCTCTCAGTGTACTTTCAACCAAAAGGCAAATAACCAAACCACATGAACATCTAATAAAAGATATAAATATTGAAACACTGATCCAACATTATCCTTGATTGACGGATCATTTGATTTTACACTTTTACCTGAATGTTGCTCCTGGGTTTAATCTTGGCACATGCACATATGACAAAATAACAAACTTCCCTCATTCCATTTCAAATAGGACAGTGGTAACAACAGCAGGCTACAGACAATTTTAAGTTTTAGATTTTAAATAGGTTATATAAATTTTAATGGGAGCAACAGGGCGGTCAAATGTCGCTGATTTTACTACAGAGTAGGACGGATTGTAGGGTAGCAAACATCGTCGGAAAACACGTTTCCAACACTGCAGGTTACCTGGTGTAATGTTTTTCAGCTCAAAAGAAACATGGTCTGACTCCTACCTAACTATATAAAGAGTAACTGAAGGTTAAATGCAGCTAATATGTCCTGTTTTAAGCCAAGCACTCACACCTCCGATCCGCTGCGTCTCAGCCACCATCGCTCTTGCAGCAACGGTAGGGGAGAGGCGAGCTGGAACAAACCATTTTTTTGGGGGGGGGGAGTTATCTATACTTTCGTTGTTAAAATGTTACGTCTCAAACAAGTACTGAATGCTTTTTATATTTTAGTAGTGTGTCGCAAACAGTAAATATTGTCAAAAAAAAGTAAGAAGTCTTTGGGGGTGCTATGATTCAAAAACTGGCTAAAATCGCCCCTGTTTCTAAGTAATTTCCCCCCACTCTGGACTACTAGAATCTAATCTAAGGGTTGCCTTACTGACCAAACCCGACCTCGGGTTACAACAATTAGTAAAGTTAATAAATTACAGCAATTGTTTGAATACTGTGGGTATAATTGAGATGAAATAAAAGCAAATTCTGAAAAAGGAAAAAGACTTAATCTACAATCCATCTAAACCAGAAATGTTTTAAATAAATTTAAAGAAAAAGATATGGTTTCCATATACAAATGATACAAGTTCAGTAATTAATTGGTTGCATGATAATGTCAGTCTGAACTTCAGTTCATGTTCCAGAGGGGTGAGAAAAATTGATATGATCTCAGTGACTTTCACTATGGCGTGACTGACAGTGCCAGAAGGGGTGGTTTAATTATTTCACAAACTGCTGATCTCCTGAGATTTTCACACACAACAACGTGAGTGTCAGTTCTGTGGACAGAAATGCCTTATTGATGAGGCCAGACTAGTTGGAGTTGACAACCATTACTTACAATTTCCGTAAGCAGAAAACATCTCAGGATACACACATATTGTACTTATAACACGAGGCAGGTGACCTACAACCACAATTGGCTCCACAATACTAAAGTAAAAAAAAAAAAAACCTTTAAGGAAATAGGAAAATGTTCATTGAAAACTGGACACTTAACCACAAAGGTCCAAACTGGGTGTAAACCATAGTTTTCTGGTTAACCTTTCTTAGTAAACGTGAGACCACAGCTTCCTAATGTGGTATTTGTAGTTCCCTAAATCAGGATGGTTATGGCTATACAGCTTGTTGGTTATGTTGGCATCTGACAAAATGGGATTTATCACGAGCTAGGATGATAATATGTTGGTAGTGTAATGATGTGGGCAATGTTTTCCTGGGAAAATAAGCAGATAAGCTGGTTTTATTGGAATACACATTATGCAGATAATCCCTTTATCGTCACAGTTTGCTAATAGTCACTATTTATAGAATGATAAATCGTGCAATATCACAAACTGAAAATCAACCAGATTTTTTTTTTTTTTTTTAATCTTTGTGTTACTGCACAATGAAAAATTTACAGGAATTTTTGGCTATTTGCTGTTGAAACTTAAATTCTGTTTATTTAAATTTATTTATTTTATTTCTTTATTTTTTATTCATTACTTTAATTCAAACCATTGCTTGTTTTTGTTTTACATGAAATTTCCCACTTGTGGGACTAATAAAGGTATCTTATCTTATCTTCTCACTGAGATTATTCCATAGTATCTTAGCTACACTGTGCACTAATATATATACAGTGGGGCAAAAAAGTATTTAGTCAGCCACTGATTGTGCAAGTTCCCCCACCTAAAATGATGACAGAGGTCAGTAATTTGCACCAGAGGTACACTTCAACTGTGAGAGACAGAATGTGAAAAAAAAAAATCCATGAATCCACATGGTAGGATTTGTAAAGAATTTATTCGTAAATCAGCGTGGAAAATAAGTATTTGGTCAATAACAAAAATACAACTCAATACTTTGTAACATAACCTTTGTTGGCAATAACAGAGGTCAAACGTTTACTATAGGTCTTTACCAGGTTTGCACACACAGTAGCTGGTATTTTGGCCCATTCCTCCATGCAGATCTTCTCGAGAGCAGTGATGTTTTGGGGCTGTCGCCGAGCAACACGGACTTTCAACTCCCGCCACAGATTTTCTATGGGGTTGAGGTCTGGAGACTGGCTAGGCCACTCCAGGACTTTCAAATGCTTCTTACGGAGCCACTCCTTTGTTGCCCGGGCGGTGTGTTTTGGATCATTGTCATGTTGGAAGACCCAGCCTCGTTTCATCTTCAAAGTTCTCACTGATGGAAGGAGGTTTTGGCTCAAAATCTCACGATACATGGCCCCATTCATTCTGTCCTTAACACGGATCAGTCGTCCTGTCCCCTTGGCAGAAAAACAGCCCCATAGCATGATGTTTCCACCCCCATGCTTCACAGTAGGTATGGTGTTCTTGGGATGCAACTCAGTATTCTTCTTCCTCCAAACACGACGAGTTGAGTTTATACCAAAAAGTTCTACTTTGGTTTCATCTGACCACATGACATTCTCCCAATCCTCTGCTGTATCATCCATGTGCTCTCTGGCAAACTTCAGACGGGCCTGGACATGCACTGGCTTCAGCAGCGGAACACGTCTGGCACTGCGGGATTTGATTCCCTGCCGTTGTAGTGTGTTACTGATGGTGACCTTTGTTACTTTGGTCCCAGCTCTCTGCAGGTCATTCACCAGGTCCCCCCGTGTGGTTCTGGGATCTTTGCTCACCGTTCTCATGATCATTTTGACCCCACGGGATGAGATCTTGCGTGGAGCCCCAGATCGAGGGAGATTATCAGTGGTCTTGTATGTCTTCCATTTTCTGATGATTGCTCCCACAGTTGATTTTTTCACACCAAGCTGCTTGCCTATTGTAGATTCACTCTTCCCAGTCTGGTGCAGGTCTACAATACTTTTCCTGGTGTCCTTCGAAAGCTCTTTGGTCTTGGCCATGGCGGAGTTTGGAGTCTGACTGTTTGAGGCTGTGGACAGGTGTCTTTTATACAGATGATGAGTTCAAACAGGTGCCATTCATACAGGTAACGAGTGGGGGACAGAAAAGCTTCTTACAGAAGACATTACAGGTCTGTGAGAGCCAGAGATTTTCCTTGTTTGAGGTGACCAAATACTTATTTTCCACCCTAATTTACGAATAAATTCTTTACAAATCCTACCATGTGGATTCATGGATTTTTTTTTCACATTCTGCCTCTCACAGTTGAAGTGTACCTCTGGTGCAAATTACTGACCTCTGTCATCATTTTAAGTGGGGGAACTTGCACAATCGGTGGCTGACTAAATACTTTTTTGCCCCACTGTATCTTGCCGAACAACAGAGAAATTTTATATCCAACTGTGGTTGTCTCCATTAAAAACTCTTCCCACCAGAGTACTTTTTGACCTTACTAGTGGCACATGAACCAGAAACCATTCACAGTCTCCTACAGCATTTTGTTCTATGACTATATTTACATATAGATATCAAACAAAAGAGCAGAAAGCCATCTTTATAATATCATTGCTTACACTATTGTGTAAGAGTCCACAATATTAACTCTTCAGTCCTCTGTATGGACCCTTGAATCCTATGCACATATAGTGATAGCCAAAGACCATCAATATATGCAACATCACCATGTTCACTTCCATTACCATTCTGGATGGCTGCCAACATTATCCCTGTAGAACATTATTGATATTTTCTGTTATATTGTGTCATTTATACAAGATGAAGGACACCATTCTGCCCAGCTGTAGCAAATATGACAACATTTTCCCCACACTGACACTGGCATTTGTACCTTGGCTAGTGATATTCATTAAATGCCCCCTTGTCCAGCTTCATCAGTAAATGTGTAATTTGTGTGGGTGCAGCATTCTAGCCCATTATTCTAAAAAAAAGAATCAGAATAACCAAGAATCATTGATGAGCTACATGTAGTTGACATAGTTTACGTCTGTACAAAGTATTGCAAGATGAATATCTATCGAATAGGTCCTTGAATCTCTCTTCACTCAAAGGCAACCATGTATATCTGTTACATATGTACTCCATGCTGTTGTAGCACACAAGCTAGTGTTGACAGGCCAACCCTCTTTATGTTGTGATATGTAGTGTTGTTGTCCATGATGCACTCATGCATTTGTCTCGGGCAAATTCTCTTGTCGGCCAAGGCTACGTTTACAATAGCTGTTTTCTATTCAGCTGTGATCATCTGCTGTATCCCACCAGAAACCATTTTTCTAGTGCCCTTCACAAGAAACAAAAAATGTTTTACAATAAATTGTTACCGACCTTTACTGATCTGTACTTTAAAAAAAAATTTTAGTTGGGAAATTAAAATGATAGTTTTTACCGCTTAGAGACTATTGGATAGTTTTGCAATTCTACATAATAAACCATTATAACAAGAAAATTGTAATAAGCTGGTTAAAAAACAAGAATTGTACCTTCATTTTGGTGCAGTTTGTAATAAATGCATCAAGATACAATTTTTCATGAATTAAACATGATACAACTAGAGCAAAACCTCAGTCCAAATCAGCAAAGAAGCTAGAGTTTCATAGTGAATGTAGTTCTTTGTGGATGTATATAACTTAATTCAACCAGATGTCAGCAGATGTTTATCCTGGCTGATTTCCATCCTCTACACTGACAGTATAATATTTATGCTGTCTTTTTTCTAGATGGTATAAAGTTGGTATGAAGGTGGAATTCAGTCAGTGAATCTAAGCATCATCAGCTAAAATTCATATGAATCTCTGCCATAACCAAACTGACCATGAAACCACATCCACATTGTACCAATCACAGACTGTTCTTTACTTTAAACCCATCACAGTACAATAAACTAACCTGTTTATCCTGCGCTATGTAGAAGATTTTCATGCAACCTTTAAGTAGCAATTAGTCTACCTCAGTTTGATTTGCATATTGTTTCACAATGTGAAAAACATAATATTGTGTGTACAGACCCAATATCTGATTTAAAAACTAGGATTTACATTTCAGCTTTAAATTTCCAGTTTATGAAATCCCACTTCTTCCTCTCCTGTCCAATCTTTCTTATCTTTCTCCACCTCTCTGTGAAATACAGCAGCTGGACATTTAGCTAGGAGCACACTGTGAGACAAACTGAACACAAACAGTTTGTGTGCTTGCTGATGTTTGTTGAGCGGATAGAAACACTGCATTTCGAATTAGTAGACACTAAAAACGTTACAGTCTTCATGCTTGCTCCTCTTCAGTAGAGCTAGCTAGTTGCTAAAGCACCTCGACCGCAACTTACGGACACTGCAAGTCATTTCAATGTTGTGCCAAAAATGCAACAAAAACATTGTCTCCCTTTTAACCCCTGACTTAGGCACATGTCATCTCTTTTTATACCATCCTCTGGTGATTAGTACACGAACAGGATTGCCTTTCATCTGTTACTGATTATGCTTTGATGTTTGGAGGCTCGCAGTGACAAAATAACAACTCACCAAATGCGTTAAATCAAAATTAGCAAGCCTGTTTTGAAAATGTAAGGAGTAGAAAGTACAGATATTAGTTTAAAAATGTAGGGAGTAAAAGTAAGAAGTAGTATGAAAAAAAAAACAACTGCTCAAGTAAAATGAGTAATATTATTCATTATTATTTTTTCCTTTGCCACTTCACCATGTTAGGTTTTATTGCTATAGAATGTTTTTGACTTTTTTTAAAAACTTTTTTTAAGTCAAAATTTCCTCAACTTACACACAATTTTCCAATGTAATTTACTGTTCTTGAAAAAAGAAGTTGTTTTATTTTTAATTGTCATGCATTATGTGATGCATTACCAAAGGCACAAGTGGCAGAAGTTCAGTGCAATTACAGAAAACAGAAAATTGATTGCACACAGCAATGCTAAATTTTCACAGTAATCTGATGAAACCATTATATGTGAGTACAAAAAGCACAGGAAGCATGGGGGAGTTAAGTTTGGTATCTTTTCAAAACTGCAAAAGCAGGGGAAGATTATAAGTGGTGGTGGGCGTGGGGTAAGAGGAAGATTACAGAAAAACCAACAAGAGTAATTTTAGACTTAATTTGACCAATTGTGATGACACGTGTTCCTGTTTGTAGAATTATAATAATAAAAGTAGAACAAGGAGCACACCTCAATCTCAGCAGATTCATGAATTCACAGAAATAAACTTTTTTTTAAGTTTGGTTTTTGGTTTGGTTTGAGCTATTTTATTAATTTATTTCTTTGAGCATTAAAGCATTGCAAAATAAGGGGATGAGAGATTTTCATAAATACAGTTGATAGAATTCAGCAAAATGGCTATTCAAAACAATGCTGTGCAATAAGGCATTGAACATACATAGTAACTTTTGCGCATAACAAAAGTGTACAAAATAGCATTTAAAGCATATAGGTTAAAGCCTTCTTGTGGTCTAACCTGCGTGCTCTTTTTTCAGGGTGCTAAATAATGCAGTATTGCCAATCGCTGTATGCACCATTACATACATAGTGTCCTAGTGTCCATGGGGACTTTGGTGACTGCTGCACTATCTGACCATCAGGAGTTAATATCTGTTTGTGAAACTTGCAAAAACTATACTTATAGCTTAAAGGGGTGACATTGGCCTTAGTTATAGGTTTATGAACTAGGAGGCTGTGGTTTTGACACTGGTGTTTTGCGCTTGAAAAAAACCCACTTGCTCTGCACTAAATTGAAAGGTTTGGGTCAAACCTCTGATAATATATCTTCCAGCATGATGTACATTTCATTCATATGCTTCCAAATGAGCCTTTTATTGAATTCTCTTACAAGACACAAAATTTTGACAGGAAACTGTCGAAAATGAATGATCGCAGTTGCATTTTGGGTACATGGACTACTGCCACTCCAATATGTTGCTCCTCATATTAAAGTCACTTGATGACTGTGTTTCTATGGAAACAGCAGGGTGGAAATAAATATTAGTACAGCTATTTTTCCAGTGACAACAGGATCCAAATGACCATACATTTGTTTATACCATTAGATTTGTTTTTCTTATTTATATGTAGTCATGGTTTGATGATGCTCCTATTATTACTGCTGATCATATCTTTTTATTTTGACTTTCTCATCAGTTTTCATAAATCACTTTGTATTTCTTGGTTAAATATTTTTATTATTCTTAATTGTATCGTATTGCTGTTACTATTATACCAGTTTCTTTTTTTATCTCGACCCTAGGTGTTTTTATGACATATGTATTACTTATTTATTATTGTAATTTCCCAATAATATGATCAAATTTGTTAAATACTTAAGTTAATAGAGAGTAAAACAAGATTAATGTGATCAATTCGTAATTTGATAAATTGTGAAATCTATGCACAATATTGCTGTTTTATAGACCATCATTTTAAAAATGACAAACATACACATATAGTTGCTTATATTTTGCATACATATTAACGTTAACGCTCCCCTTTTGTTACAAGATGGCTCGGTTTATTTGAGCTGTCAAGGCTTTGGGCCTTGACAGCTGCTTTAATAGAGACAACTTAATAGTTGTTCCAGAGAAGTGTGCAGACCTGACCCCGTGGAGTAAAGGTGTCTTTTGTATTTTCTTTTAAAGATCGACCTTTAGTTGATCTAACTCACTTACTTGACATTAGTTTGGACAGTTTGACATTTATGTACAGTTTGACATTTTCTTTAGAAAGTGGGCAACTTTCAAATAGTAGAAATATAATAAAACTGAACATCTCAAGTAGGGCAGTTAGTTTACTATTTAGGAAAAAAAAGATAAATTGGGCATGACGAATCTGGTGTTTTTTTTTTTTTGTAGTTCTGTTCCTGCTTTCAAACTGTTTGCCTAGCCAGCTGAGCCACTGTACTATTTGTAATTACTTCTTTGCTCACAGGAATGATGCTTTCAGTAAAGGAGAGCCAAAGGGACATGAGCGAGGCATGTACCACATGCACATCTTAGCTTTCACTTCACTAAATAATTTACAAAAAGATAAGAAGAGGAAAATGGCATGATAGAGTTGGGGTGTTCACAGTTTGTGCTGGGAAGCTAGCATATTTAATATGACACATCTGTGATTCACTTTGATTTTGAATGGGATTTTGCAGTTACAGTTAGTCCATGTATGACATGTTTCACTGTGTTATTCTTAAGTTTTCCCTGCTTTTTATACTTTCATTTAAAGAATAAATGAAGATTGGGAGGTTGTTTGCCTCATGTCTAATGCTTAGAACAGGCTACTTGAGGACGCTGAATTTTTAGTTTCCAAAATAAAACACTTAATGTTTAAGGTCCTGGAAAACCAAATCTTCTAAAAGGAGGTTTTACTGAAACAAGATATAAAAAGACATATAGTCTTAGCGTTTACATATGATTTTTTTGATGCCTTTTAAAGTTAAAAGGAACTCATTGGGGTATGCTTATACTATACCTGTATGTGTCCTAAAAGTTACAGTTATACAACATTTGCGTACAATATTCATACGAAAGAGCTGTGACCTGAATGTTGTGAACAGTGCTAATCTTGCCCTGAAGGTTAATGGCAGTGATACATATTTTTACCCCCCAAAATGTTTCTGCTGTGGGATTTAAAATATGGCACCATGCACCTTGGATTATTTTCCACACAGCTGCACATTTTGATAATTAAAAAGAAGGAAAACCAGTTCATCCATGATAGATGCATACGTTCTGCAGCAGCAAACTGCTGAACTGTTGTAATAAAGTGTCCAATGTCCCACTGACTATTCATCTTTTACATGACTTTTGTAATCTGTCATCGTCACCATGTGTATGTGGTTGAATTAAGTGTGTCAATTGTTTTTGTTGTTGTTAGTTAGTTAGTTAGTTTGTTTTTGCGTGGTTTTATATGCAGCCAATTTAGTGATTTGTGAATTTTAGTGACTTTCTTCTTTTTAAACAAATGCAAATTTTTAGATTTCGTTTAACTCACTTAGCGGCCTGGCAGATCATCAGAGGACCCTAGCCACTCAGCATTTGCCAGGTCAGAAGGGGGTGTGGGTCTTCAATACTTGGTGAGTCTCAGAAAATGCTATTGAGTCAAATCATAAGTGATAATTGATAGTTGATATGGTAAATCAAGAGATACTTTGTATTATGTTGTATGGCATGCAGAAAATAATACACAGAAGTTAGATATACACAGAAAAATATTTAAGCTAGAGAAAAAGATAAATGAAGATCTTATAGGTTTTCCAGTGGAAGGGAGAAGTGAAATGCTATCTATCTTTTGTCAATCTTTTAAGAACCAAAGTTCTTAAAAGATTGACAAAAAAAGAACTTTGGTTGTTTTCCTGAAAATACTATCAGTCAGTGTGCAGGTAACCATTTTAGCCAGTAGTCCAGTATGATGCTTGGTTCTAGGACAATGTGTCTGTGTAGGTTCTCAATCATATGGGTCATTTTAGTTGTAAGACTTTGAAAAAAAGACTTCTTTAAGTTTGAGAAGATGTTTCACTTCTCACCCATGAAGCTTTGTTAGTTCTAAAAACACAAAATTTGGAGAGTCCCAGATAGCAAACTCTTAGTTGGTGTTGTCCTCTTTGGAGGTAGTTGCTGACCTACCATTACTTGAGCTAAAGTGTGAAAAAAGCGTGGATCATTACCATCACTGGGGGTTCAGGGCAATGTTCCCTCTAATTTTTCATGTGTCTGAGCAAACACACAAACTCCCTGAGCGGTCCCTTGGACCACTGTCAGCAACATTAGACGTGTGCACTGTGGTCACGCCAGCATTGAACATGGTTTATTAAAATAATCAAATTACAGCATTTACATTTATGTTGGACTACTTTTAAATAACTGCTTTAGCCCACTTACCATGAAAATGTAAAAAAAAAAATCTTGTTTATGACCTGTGTAGTATGTTAACACTATTGGAAGGGAAAATAACTTGAACTCCAATTTTGAAAACAAAAATTTCTTTCTTTCTTCTTCTTCTTTTTTTTTTTTTTTTTTTTTTTAATAAAGCTCTGACTTGTATTATGAGTCTGAGTCTGTGGTCTGGGAGAGAGTCCTGTAACTCTCTGTCTGCAAAATACAGTATATAATGACCAATGTTGGGCAATTAATTATATAGTTACTTCTAAAAAAAAGTAACTGAGTTTTGCAAACAACAAAGTTTTTTGCGGCTATTTAATGCAACCAAGGCGTTTAAAATAAATAAATAAATAAATAAACATTTCATAGTATTTCCAGAATACAAATCTGATGCTACACAAATTATTTGTGTCACTCCAAAAAATAATTTCTGTCCACTATGAGATAAAGGAGCCTGATTCCTGCAGGCCTGACAACAGAAGATGTATCACTCCTGTAACACCTGTAACATTCAGCAGTCGCCTCATTGTTCTGACACACATAACAAAACTATTGACTACACTACACATTAACTACACAACACAACACACTAACTTTAGACTCCAAACACGCTAAACGACGCAAATCTCTCACATCTCAAACCACCGCTGTCACTCTTAAAACTCCCCCCCTTCCTAAATAACTAAATGCCATGTTGCCATATAATTTTTGATTGGTCGACATGGTACATTTTTCCACCAATAGGAAAGGGTGGGGTTTTGGTTTTGCTCACAGGCGGAGAGTGCTTTTGAGCGCTTTACTTCTAAAACGCCGTTTTTACCGTTTCTTCCTGCAGTAAATATAAACAACGATAGTATTCAGGAAAAAAACAAACATTGCATATATTTTTATCATAACTCTGGTTTTACGTGGCCTATCAACACAATTTAAAAACTGGTATAAGGTCCACACTTTTTCTGTCAATTGTTCCATCTGTCTTGCTCACATCTCCAATGGTTGTACACGTTGTCATTTAACGTGGCTTCACTCCATATCAGCCACGCCGCTTTGCTAGTGTAACAGAGTTAGAAGATAGCTTAATGAATTTCCTCAAATTGATGCGCTTTGTGAATAGTCGGAGCCACCTGGTGGACAAATACCGCAACTGCAACTGTTAAGGTTCCAAATTGCTGCACAGCCCATGCCTCAGCAAAGGAAAATACTCCCAAGCTGGTGGTAGGTGCTTGTGAGTGATGCTGTTGTCAATTTTGTATGTGTATTAATGAAAACATTCTTACAGTGGTAATTGCCAACATGTATTTTGATTGTAAGCAGTACTAGCGTGTATCCTGAAAGTTACAGGCATTTTGATGCATGGGTAGTAACTTTATTCACCAGTAGCTTTTTTTTAGTTAGCATGCTAAGCTAATACTCGTTAGCTAGTTGGGTGCTTTTTGACTTGTACTCAGCTCTAATGTTTCTCTATGAGATTGTAATTGTTCTAATTATTGTTAACAGAACTGAATGTTGCAGTTGCTTTTCACACTGTTGATGACGACTGTGTGCTGTTTTCATTGTACCAGGTAGGCGCTGTTAAGTATAAGTTTTAGTTGATGCTGTTGTATAGGGGGAAAAAAAAGATGAACAATGATGATTGTTTTATTATAGAAAAGCTGTTTTTATATGTTATTGTTGTTGTTAGTTAGGAAAAAGGAGATATAATGTCTCTCATCTCTCAGTTACCACATGGAGAAAAATAAATAAATAATACTGCCACTATATGATCACAGGTTTGGTTTCAGCTAGAACCTTTAAAGAAAGACTTTGTTGATGTTGTGCTGTATAAATATATCTTAGTGATTTGTTAAGTGTTATGTTTGGAAAAAAAAAAGGAAAATACTCCCAAGCTGGTGAACTGAGTGTTGCAGTTGCTTTTCACACTGTTGATGACGACTGTGTGCTGTTTTCTTTGTACCAGTTGCCAGAATAAAGAGGGAGCCCAGAGTAAGGGCAAGTCCAGCATCGCAGTGCCGTCCTTTCTACATGGGCATATCACACCACTTGCACCATAGACTCACAGAACAGCAACAGCTACACTAGCTAAAACACCGGTGTCGGCACATAAGGACGCTGTCATAGCCTGTCAGCGACGTTGATTAGCTGCGTATATACGAATGTGAATTTTGAAAGCCAGGTTATATAATTAATGCAACCTGTTCATTTTCAGAGGAATTGTGTTATTCATCAAAGGTACGAGTATGCCATTTGTATTTCTGTTTCCTATCGTGTGCTTACACTGTGATCTGAGCGTGTTCATTGTTTTGTATTTGTTCATCAATAAATCTTTTTGCTATTCTTTTAGAACACTCAGCCCTTATAGCTACATATGAATAATTGAATAAGTCCTATTTCCCAGTGGTTTAATGTAATATAGCCACAACACACACCCATGCTTGATTCAAAAAGGCTTCCATTTGGTCAAATCCACTTTGTCTGTCACCTCTTCATATGGATAGAAGGATGTGGTGAATTCTAAAGACTTCTAAATGTGGATGGGTTATTAATATGGAAGACCAGGTACTGTCTAGCCATGGGATAATTAACATTGCCTGCATGTGCAGCATACTTGTGTTCTGGTATACTATCCTGCAAATATCTTTAGGTGCTTCCAAAGTAAGAGAAAAATTAGCCTATAGATAACAAATTAGGCTTTATAGTCAAAGATGAATAGCACCTTTTGAAAAGAGAAATCAACAAATGTCTCGGTGTGTTTTGCCTTTGTGTAGTGAAACAGACTAATGGTGGTTCAGAGAAGATGTCTCTCAGTACATCATCACTCTTAATAATAGCTATTCATTGATTGTTTAATTTTCTCTGTCTCTGTACTGTATGTTATAACAAGAAACATCTATCTTTGTTGTAAGTTTGTGTGTCTGCAAAGTGTTTGGCTCTAGTGCACATTATACCCTAAATCTTGAAAACATGACACTGTGGTGAGATTGAGCCTCAAACTCTACCTGGTCACAAATTCTCCTTACACATTAGAATTTCCCATAAGGAACATTTTTGTTTGAGGCACTTCAGATGAAAAATGCTGGCATGTTGTAAAGTAGATCTGCTTAAAGTCCTTTTATTATCTTTAAGGATCGAACCCCTTAATGCCTACTGTATAATATTTGATACATACAGAGTTGTCGTGAGTTTTTGAGACTTCTGCATCATCATGAGTGATGTGCATTGCACAATACATTTTTAAGCAATCACAAGAAACAGATGTCGCAAATATAATGTAAATTGAAAGTCATATATCGGAATAAAAGAAAATGTTTAAACAAATTGATGGTTCAATAAACTCTCGATTTTCAAAAAGCTAGAATTTTCTGGCAATTTTTTAATGGTACACACTTTAAAGGGTTAAGAATTAGGCCTGTAACGCTTGTTGCTCTTTGAAATACAATCACAATGAACTCTTTTCCGTTTAAAGACAGATTCATTAGTATAGGAACATTTTAAATTAAGTGCATTGTTATTTAAAACATTATACTTTGGAGTTGATGGTAATGTTTAAACTTATGCCTTATCATTTATACCTTGTTCTAAGAAGCACAAAAGCTATTTAAGTCCAGGAATCAACCCTGGTCAACAGCTGTTCAAGTGCAATATTATACTGTCTCTACTGGGTTCAAAACATTGATGTTATCACATCACATCACTATGACATTTATTGTGTAGCAGTAATGTTACTCATTACTGTGCTAAATTCCTAATCATTCAACTATGTTTAGACTTCTAGCTAACTTTTAAATATTATTTCCATATTGCATGGATAGAAAAATCATAAAACAGTTCCTTTTATTGCACATTTGCACTACAACTCTGAGTGAAAATGATTTATTTATTGTACAGAAGGCCAAGAATGTGAGAGTAAAGTACATATTGCACCAACACCAGAAAAACATATCCACAGCTGATAATATGACCTTTATTATTTACAAACATCTGTGATGCTATCACAAAGCAGATAGCACAAAAAAAATACTCCCACTGTGTGAATGCCGACCCCACTCAGGCAGCCAGGACATGATTTTTAACAGGTAAGTAAAGGAGTGTTGAGCAGTCAGGTTTTAGGCAGGGCTCAGAAAGATATGAAACAATATCAATAAAAATGTCAACCCACAACAAAACAAAAAGTAAGAGCAAGACGGAGAGAGAGACAAGAACAGTGGAAATGAAAAAAAGAGGCAGAGAATAATAGTCAGCCTGTGAGCATAGGAAATACACAAGCTGTCCTGGCACACAAGACGAAGATGAAGTAGGCGAAACCCACAAGAGACGAGATTGAAGAGACTCTCATTAAAGACGCTGGCATTGATTTGTCTGAATTTTAAGTAGAATTTAAAATGTTTAAAAAGTTCAGAGATATAATAAGACTGTGCAGCCAAAGTTGCTGCTACCATTAAAAGAAGTACAGTAAATCATAAGCAACACATTTCATCAGACTCAGCAAATACCTTCTCACAGTCTGCTCGCTGTTTATTCTGTGTGCAAGCACTGCCCTGTCTCTGTAAATGGGTTAGAAAAAAGTGGCTCGACTGATCCACCCAACACTTTTTTAGCTTGTCAGCAGCAACAGGCTACAGTATTGTTTGTTCAGCGTTCTCTTTGGTACAATGACATGTGTGTACCGTACTGTACTGTTGTGTTTAGCGTAGAAGTAAGAGGTACAAGTATAATGTAAATTTTATTTGGGGGCAAAGTAAATGAATTTAGGCTCATTTTTATCACATGTGACTGACGATTGTATACATGCAATTCAGGGCTGGACTGGGACAAAAAATTGGCCCAAACAACTATCTTCATATCTACAACTATCTAGAACTCTGAGTGCCCAAGTCTTTGTGGTATAATAAAACACACACACACACACACACACACACACACACACACACACACACACACACACACACACACACACAGTGAGAGAGAGAGAGAAAGGGAAAAAAAGAGGCAGAGAGTAATAGCCTGTGAGTGTAAGAAATACACATGCTAAAGCTGTCCTGACATACCAGACAGAGATGAAGTAGACAACACTCACAATAGACTAGACTGAAGAACTGGCATTAAAGCCCTCCACATGACACCACAAATGCCCCGAAGACAAGGAGACAGAGGAAATCATAGACAAATGTGGCCTGTCTCTTCCATTGTGCATTTTTCTTTCTGTGTGTGTTCCATGCACATACTGCATCACTGTGTGTGGTTGTAATTCTGTTTGAGAAAGAATGCAATGATTGCCAGAAGTTCTACAGTTTGTATTTTTTTCACCAAAAGGCTTACTCTTTTAGCTTCTAGCAGGCTATATGGGATGCCATTATCCACTGTACAAAGAGAGCAACGAAGATCATGTAGACATCTAGTGGTCATATGAAGCAGTGCACATAAACTCTCGAGTGTTGAATTGTCGCATATTGTCATAAGCTAGCAAATATAGTGTAGCACGCATGACGGACCCAGCCACACAGTTCATACATTTCAGCACCTTTATTTGGTTGTTGCCATTTGCAGCACTTGGCTGGTGACAGTGAAAAGCTGCCACCACACAACAACAACCTCAGGACCCAGTTCATTCTTTTTATGCAGGTGAGGCGTGATTGCTGATGGCGCTCTGGTGTGTCGGCCTCCCCTGCTGCCGCGCTGCAAACCATGCCTGCCACATATAGGTTTATAACATGACCTTTACCCAAACAGTGATTTCTTTTTATAACACTAATTATGTACTTTGAGGGACTAAATCAAATTTTTCCTAACTAAGTAGGTTTGGTGCCTAAACCAAATCAAATATCTTGTGAAAATGAAAGCAATGCTGCACAGTAATGCCAGTTAAAATACAGATTTTGAACCTGAGCGTTTGAACGTGGATTTCTGCTTCTATGTTAAATTGGAAATACAGTAGAACGCTCGTTATTGCATCCATTCAGCAAGGCAAACTGACCTCACTGAATGAGCTGATATGAGGTGACAGCCTCTCTGTAGGCAGAAGAAGCCCTGATAACAGCTGTCAACAGCCATTCAGTTGTCAGGTACCATCAAAACAGGTGATTTTGTTTAAAAACTCTAAGCAATTTCTCAGTGATCACAAAACCAAACATGAACCAAAGCACAGAACTATTTGATAAATAAAACATCAAATGCAATGTTAAGATATGTAGGAGGTGAAAACCCTGCTGACTAGAAGATCGATAACCCCAGCAGATTTATGTGGAAGCTTTGACTCTTATTCCTGGCCTTTTTTATCACAGGTGATGGGTTAATGTTGTCACACCACCAACCGGATGGACAGACGGGTGGGTGGGCGGCATAGATGAATGAAGCAACGTAGGACCTTTAAATTGATACCACAGCTGCATCTACTAAAATCTACTAAAAATCTTGGAGAACCATGAATCTCAGTGACCTCAACCTTGAGGTCAAAGTTAGAGGTCAGTGTTTCTGAAAATCTTGTGAATGTAATGACTCAAAAACAAGACAGTGCAGGATTTTGAAATTGATATCATAAGTGTGTCTACCAGAAGGCTGAGGAGTAACGCTTTTCCTACTAGCAATGTGGTTTAAATTTCAAGAGCAAAAAAGATGGAGATACATAAAAAAAACCATCACTATCCAAGTCACCAGTGATGATTAATTCAAATTAACACCCTTTATTAGAAACTGTGTAATCCTCAAAGCTCAACACTTAAAAGCATACAATACCTGCTAGTTCAGTACAAAGCAGAGGCACTTGATGCAAAGTAAATCTGAATGTGCTGAGTGTGTGATGCTCATGCCTACAAAGCAGACAACAAAGAAAAGGGGAGAGTTGATCACAGTGTGTAATACAGCTTCAGAAAGATCTCATAAAAATTCACTTAGTAATGACTGAATATTTAAATGGGTTGTTTCACTTTTAATTTAATTTCTGATTTAGTTTTATTCTGTGCACAACAGCTGTGTCAAGGCACTTTACATTGGGAGGAACGTTTGCATGAAACTGGAGAGAAAACCCCATCGACCACAGACAACCTATGTTCAAGTACCTAGTGACAGTGGAAAGGAAGAACTCCCTTTTAACAGTAAGAGACCTCCAACAGAACCAGGCTCAGGGAGGGGCAGCCATCTGCTTAGGGGATTTAACAACAGGCAGTTTTGTGTTTTGCAGTCATCTCTATGTTCTCCCTGCTTTCCCCTTCACCCTCTCTGTAAAAATAGTATTCCTAACTCCATGCATAATAACTGCATAATCTGCAAAAACACTGTTATGAAGTATGGAGATGGGACACAGAAGGTTGTCCTCTTTATAGTGATCAACATGAGTCTCTTGTTACGTGTAGGCTTCTATTTCCTGTTCTCAATTTCCTACGCCTGCGGAACAAACAGTGTTTTAGACAAATAATACGCATGAAGATGCAGAGAGGTTAAATTGGAGAGGAGCACAGAGCCTCTATCTGTATGCAAAGGGAGGACATTAGCAGTGAGTCACAGTAGGGGAAAGCAGGGCCTACGCACTGACATAGTCTGAAGGGTCACTTAGGGGTCTGGATGAAAAATGCAGTGAGGTTGTAGCTATGTGTTGAAAAACATCCTTTCGTCTGGTGGAAAGCTGACAGCAAAGCCTGTTAGCAGTCTACCGAGCTGCAGGCCTGGATGTTTGTGTATGAGTGTGTGTTTGTGTGGTTTTTACAGATGTAAGCATGAGTTTGTGGAGAGATAAGGGAAGCCAAGAATTTGTGCTAGCATGTTCTAAAATGTCGGTTAAAGGCATAAACTGAATATTGTCAAATGAGGGAGCGATACTGTATTTTATTTATTTTTTTTACTATACACAAAGTTGTGCTTGTTTGAGGATTTTTGAAAAGCTTTATTTCTTCTTTCACAGCATATTGTGAAAACTTTTTCATCAGATAGCTCTGCTCTGTAGTGTACACACTGATTTATTAATTTGTGTGGCAGCTTAAAAGATTTCACTGATAATTTTTTGCAAAGATGTAACAAACCCTTTCACTGTCTCTACTTGGTCTGTTTTTTCCTCAGTGTCTCTCTCTCTCTCTGTGTGTGTGTGTGTGTGTGTGTGTGTGTGTGTGTGAGAGAGAGAGGGAGAGAGAGAGAGAGAGTGAGAAAGCGAGAGAGAGAAATAGAGAGGTCCTGGTTTTCCCAGCCTTTATAGTATGCTATATGATATATAATTTGGACTAATAATAATCATAATAGCAAAACTTCTTGCAGCCGCATACCCATGAAAAGCAATCACTAGACATCTACCATTTGGAAATCTTATTTGGGTAAATCATTTTGTGATGCACTGTTAATTTTCAGGCCCCCCCCCCCACACACACACATCTCTAAATGCTCTGGTTTTCTACCACAGTTTAAGGTCAAGGTCAAGGGTCAAATTTATTTATATAGCACATTTCAAACAGCCGATGCTGCACAAAGTGCTTAACAATATAAAAATGGTATTAAAAAGCAACAATGTAATACAATAATAACAGTAAAAAACAGTAAAAGGACAGTAGAAGAATTAAAACAATAACGAAACTAATTCAAATAAGACCAAAATGCTTGGGTCATAGTGTGTTAAAAGCCAGGGCAGTTTAAGGCCATATTATGCTAAATCGAATTAACCTAATATTCTTAATTGACTGCAGGTGTGGATATGAGCATGAATAATTCTGAGTGTCTTTCTCTTGATCACCCTTGTAATTTGTCTAGGCTGTAACCCTTAAAATGTTAGCTAAGCTCCAGCCCTAGTTCAGAAAAAAACGCTTCAGCAACAAAGTGGTGAGTGGAAAAATGGCGAGGCAAAATATAAGGTCAGTTTAAAGATTACATCCCCGGCCTAGGGGTACCCTAGACATACCATGAAGTACAACTCCTCACTCCTATCATTCCCAAGAAAAGACCAGCAGTGCGAAACAACCCAAGATGCTGAGCACCAGTTCATTCACGTTGGTGGTGAGCAATGCCAAAACAAGAACAACTTCTAATGATCGCTATTCTTCTCTAACAAAAGTAAAACGCAAACAAAAGAAAGTTCTCTAACCGACACTGATGATCATGTAAAGCATTTTAACAAAAAGAGCCTCTCAGTCCTGCTGAACTGCTTCAAACTGCCCAATATGTACAATGTATAAGTATTTACTATTTACAAGGACTATTTGCAAAAAGCCTTCAGCTAACCACAAAGAAGTCAATTCTCACAATTTAATTATTAACTTCTACTCAAGGCTTCTCACTTAGTCTCATTTTAACAGGTGGCTCCTTGTTGTTGGCAGAAGAGTTGTTGGCAGCTGGAGGTTAAGAGGCTGTTGTCCATTTACTGATCCAATCCACATACAGCATCTTGTTTAAACTGGCCAATCAGCAATCTTTACATGTTTCAGCAGCAAGCATGCAGACACGTTGGAGGGAGGAAAGAGAGAGAGCAGCACACACACATACACACACACACACACACAAGCTACTGGGAGGAGCCGCACATGTAAACAAACATCCCTTTTATGTCTTGAAAACTTAAACTTAAAACTTCATAAGCCTATTAAGCTGTTTTGGGTTATCAGTAAAGTTATTAGTGCTTACTAATTCCTAATTCATTTTCATTCACATTTCACACTCAAGAATATAATCAACGGTTAGAATTACATTTCTGTCAGTGTGTTTTAATAAATGAGTTAAGCTCAAATTTATTTATTTATACTGTACAGCCCCAATTCACAACATTAATTGCCTCAAGGTGCTTTATATTGTGAAGACTCTCCAATATTCAAGAAAAACCATCCATCCATTTTCTGCTGCTTATCAGTGTTTGGGTCGCGGGAGATATCATCTCTCCAACGAGTCCTGGGTCTGCCCCGCAGGCTCCTTCTGGTAGGACATGGCCAGAATACCTCACCTAGGAGTTGTCCAGGAGGCATCTTAGTCAGATACCTGAACCACTAGCTCCATGCCCTCCTGGGTTTAATTGCACCTTAGAACACACATGCATCAACACTACAATGAGCGGGTGGAGGGAGGTTTGGAGTCTTCTCCCACCCCCATTCTCTGCGGCCTGCTGGAGCGGGAGGGCTAGGAGGAGTAGGCCGTCCGACTGCGGTCTGGAGTGTGGGGCCTCCCTGCTGCTACGGAGTCGGGGTGGTCTGCCTCTCCCCACCGCAGGGAAAAGGGTAACACCACCTGGGTCTGGGTGCAGTTCCCCCCTCCAGGGGCAAGGGTACCTAGACCCGGTTTGTAGAGTACGCTTGGGGAGTGTGATTGTGTGTACAGCGTCTCTTTATGTCTGTCTCCACGTTGGTTGAGTGTGGAGTAAGTGCATATGAGAGCATGAGGGGGGGAATGGATGTTTGTGTCTGGGGGTGGGCGTCCGGGTACACACCGGCTCACTCCTTGGCGGCCGCTTATCGGGGCCTGGAGCCTGGGGCTCGCTCGGGCCCCTTCGGAGGTGGGGTGCCCCCGGCCTCTCGGCCTGGGGCTCGGTCACTCAGGCACAGCTGGCTGCAGGCGGAGCTCACGGGCGCGTCACTGCAACTCCCCCTGGCTTCTGCTCCGCGGCTGCTGAGTGAGCCCTCATCTGGGACTCTCCTCAGCTCTTACTGGAACAGTGGCGCGGCTGCCCCTCTGTTGGTCTTCCATGGTTTCTTGTGTTCTGGGGGCCTCTGGATGTCTGGAGTTTTGATCTCCTCCATACCCGCCTCACACCCTGGAGGACGGGGCTGTGGCCCCCCCACACTCCCTAGCAGATCGTTACATGGAGAAACCTTTGGAATACAAGCGCGCTGATCCACACAGGTATGCACACGGGTGTTCACTGCTCGTAGACCCAAATTACACCTTTCTTGGCTGCTACTTCGAAGCACATCTGTCCTGCGTGCTGCATGACAACATTGAATATTTAGTATTTACTGCTGTTTACACTTAGCTAGATTAATGCGATGGTGTTGTGTTTAGTATGTTGCTTTGTTTTTTTTTTTTTGTTTTTTTTGCTTGTTTTCTATTCTTCTCTCAACAGGTGATCCAGGAGATTTTTATTTTTTTTCTCCCCCCCTTTCTCACTGTCCCTCTCCCCTTCTGTTTTTCCTTTCCTTCCTCTTTCTTTCTCCCTTTCCTATCCCTCACTCATGTCTGTCCCGTCTGTAACATCTGAAAATAAAATATAATAAATAAAAAAAACAAAGATCGACCAAATGGACCAATACAGCAATGCCACGATGATCCATTTGGCAAAGTAAATCCATTGGGTATCCTTGTTGGTCTTCAGACAACAATTCTGATGGCTAAAGAACCAAATGGGACAGGCAAAAAAAAAAAAAAAAAAAAAGATACCTGAACCACTTCAACTGCTCATTTTGATGTTGGTGTTGCATGTAACTGTTTTTGAAGAAGCACTTGGTGACAGTGGAACTGAAAAACTCCCTTTCAACAGGAAGAAACCTTTTCCTGTTGAAACCAGCTATCTGCTGTGACCGGTGGGGGTTGAGAAGGAAGCAGAGAAAGAGAAGACAAAAGACTGTCAATTAATGAATCACTAGAAAGTCTGCAATTTTGAATATCTGTAGATTGCTTGTTTTAGCGAGGTTAACACATTGAGCAGTTTGTAGAGTTATATTATGGTTTATAGTCTGTAGAACAAATGATTAGGAGACCTATTAGCCAACATCTGTTTCAGACAGAGAACAACAAAGTAATAAGGGAAAGCTGTCAGGGCTTAAGCTTTCGAGTAATGTTTTAAGTAACATAGGAAACATAGGAAATACCTCTTCAGTATTTCTTAAACTCCTGATACTGGCTTAACAAAGGCAGACCTATACTCCTTCTACTGGCAATTAGTAAATGGTCAAGTATTTGACCTTGTCATGTTTTTCATGCTGAAACTCAAACTGGTGAAAAACAAAACAAAAATAAATTTATGAAAATCATGTATAAATTGCCTCCAAAAAAACAACTATGATCTGCAAATTATTGCAATCCAATTTTATGTTGTATTGAAGGAAGAAGTTCCTCTACTACTACCACTACTACTACTAATAATAATATTTGCATAGTAGAGTTTTAACTTACATTTTTTAATGCGCTGACCACTGTGTTCAATGATATTTTTGAAGCCTTCCTGATCACATTCTTCTGTTCCAACTGCAGAATAGTGTTACGCCTCTCTGCCCGAGGGCCTAAAGATCACAGCCATTCAATATTATCTGATTTTGTGTTAGAAAACTTAGGCTATTTCACAAAACCCTACAAACAGACCACAAAACCTAACATAAAACCAATATAATGTTTCATATTTAATAAAACAAAATGTGCAGTTTGTTTTTCTTTTTGTGAAACTTCAAACACATAAAATGTGATTTTTTTTTTGACATTACACGCAAATTAAAATGTCCCACCTCCAAAACTGCAGTGTAAGAACACGAAAATATTTGTGCTCGATGAAAGCACATTAAAAACTTACCTTTAATTTCACTTTTTTCATGGGTCTGTCATACGATTTCATTCACATCGAATGCAGTGTTGGCTTGAGCAGAGGCTGCATGAAAAGCATTGCCTGTCATGAGAGACCCCTGATTCATGTTGCCACAAGCAGCTTCCACTGTCTGTAGCAGGGTTAAACAGGGATGGTGATCATACACCTTCCAACACGCAGCAAATAATTCTCAAAACAACTGAGGAAAGGAGAGTATGGACAGTTGGCAGTCCAATGAAAAGTGGGTGAACTGTATTACACTGCAGCACTTACAGTTACTGGATGATACCTCTAAGAGTATAGTGGCTTAGATATGGCTGAATGATTTTTCCAGCCTCCCTCATCCCATGCTTGACTTCAAGGTCAACCACAGTCACACTGATCACCAGGTATTGTGCTTCTAACTCCCCATACTCTTTCCCTGCTCTCCCCGTCTGGCCTGAACGTCTTCATTTTCCTCGTCCTACAGATTCTCACGTTGCTTACTCTCTGCCTATTACTGGCCTTGTTTTTTAATCAGAACCAGATATTTACCTGTGGCCTTTTTATAGTGCTCAAGGTCTGATTATTAAGTAAACTTATTCAATAAAATAGTCTTTAGAAAATTGACAAATGGACTACTCATTGATTGCTCATTCAGTTTGTCATACTGGGTAAACGTTTTGATAGTTTAAGACATAGTTCTTCAAGAATCAATGATACTGTTTAATCATTCAAAACAACTACAATGTTTGGCCTTGTCCTTGGCTTACTTCAATTTCTCCAGATTCCCATTATACCTTTGAAATGACCAGAAATAATGAAATCTCCTCATTTATCCTTGCATCCTTTTCTTGGATGTTTTACCCCCATATTACTCAAATTATTCACTCTTTCCGCTAATGTTGCTGTTCTGTGTGAGTTTGCATGTTCTCCATGTGTCTGTGTAGGTTCTCTTCCTTCCACAGTCCAAACACATATATTATAGGCTAATTGCTGACTGTAGGTATGGCTCTCCGTGTTCACCCTACAATAGATTGATACCTGTGACAGACTTCAGCCCAACCGTGACCCTTATTTGGGTAAGTGGAAGAAAATGTATGGATGGATCATATGCCAATTAATCGAATATTTTGCAAGCTGTTCCAAACAAGATCATTTTAACCCCTTCCCCAACATTAAACTCTGTTTTTGTTTTCTCTAAGATCCCTAACCCTAAGCCTTTGAGCTGAATCAATAATATAAAATAAGCCTACTTGGGCATATTGCATATCAGAGACTTTATTTTTGAGGGCTGCTGTTTTTGAGAAACTACACAACATCGAACACTGATTAATATGGTCAGTCATGTTTCCTTTACAGTCTTCAGGGAGACCGCAGCAGAAATGGGAAACACTTTATTTTACTGTAGGACTTTGTTGTTAATAAAAAGCTGTCTGAAACGATCATAACTTAACCAGAAAAGCTTGTAACCTGTTTGGATAGATTTCTGTGAGCCCGTTAAATGTCATGCTTGCAGCACACCCATGGCACCCATTGTAGCACTGCTTACTGTATTTCAGCTTAAACCATAAAGCATATGGAGGCAGTGAAAGCTCAACAGACATTTATTGTTAATATCACCTGGAAAGGATTGTATCCTTACAAATAAGGACAGCTAGTAAAAACGTCTCTGCGTGGAAGTGAGTTTCTACCTCGTGTGTTCTGCTACATTTTTGTGACTAAATAGGAAGTCATATTAAGTTAGGTTTGCTTGTTTGTGGAGTAAATATTTAAAAACTGATAAAGCAAAATAAAGAATACTTAAGAAACACATCCATTCTGTGCTTAAACCCAAGAATGTTTGTTCTCATCGATGAAATGTTACTGAGCAGGTTTACTTGTGAGAGTTCCTTTTAGTGGTTTTGACTTTAAATACTTCAGTGATCTGCCATGTTCAAGCACTCTCCTCACCTCCTTAAGTGATTAAGGTATAGTAGGTGGTAGCAGAGGAAGGCCAAGAGACCATCCGAAATTCATGAAGACATCTGTCAGTGGTACGCATGAGGTAATTGGTTCAATAATAAAAGAACATGTCAAAACTCATCAGATGACATTGTAAATTGTGTTTTTGTTTGTCTGAACAGTTATAAAACTGTTTCATGTCACTACATCAATGTCAAGCCGAGTGTTCTCTCCAGGCAGTTCGTGATGACACCTTCACAGCATCATTTATCTTTCAATATTTCTTCTAAGACTTTGGCCGACTGCCACTGATATACGGGGAAATTCTGTATTTTATTTGACAAACATCTGTAAGCCCATACGAGTGTAAGCTTTACCTGAAGAGAAAATTTAAGGCTCAGCTAACCCAAGTGAAAAAAGGTATTAACCCTACTCTGGATTTGATTTACATGCCTAATAAATCAGTGCCAGGACAACGGTGAATGTAATCTGTGGGGTTTGGGGAAAACTATGTTTTGAGCCATGTGATACTATTATCTTGTGACTGTGCTCACAAGGACATCAATAACACGTTATTAAGAATTTGGTTAACAAACCAAGTAAAAATCTGACTGTCTGGTGGTGCTAAAGAAGTCAGGGGATAATCAGATTTAATGACAGTCTGCTGAATGGTCGTCCATCCAAAGATATCGTCTAAGATAAAAAAAAAACACTCTATTCAAGTGGAAAATATAAGTGCAAGTAGATCAAAGCACAAAAGCAGTGATCTACTTGCAAATATGTGCAGTGGCGCACATATTTATTTTTTTTTCTTCAATGCTCAGATGGAGTTTACTTAAGCCAATGCAAATATGTTTGAGAATACTGACTATATATATATTTTTCAAAGTATTAGGGTACATATTACGTGTATTACGGAATGTCAAACTCAATTTCATCCCTTCAGCATTACATTTGCCCTGTTGCCAAGTGAATCCACACCAATCATCCTATCAGGTGCAGCTGCTTCTGCTACTAAAGTAAATAGAGAGGAGTGAGAAACTTGGAGGATGGGCTATCACAAAACTAAAGGGCCAGGTTATAATTCTAAGAGTCTATATATGTACCTACTCTTTATAAGAGTACTATATTAATGGATTGGATTTATATAGCGCTTTTCAAGGCACCCAAAGCGCTTTTCAATACCACTATTCATTCACACACTGGTGGAGGCAGCTACAGTTGTAGCCACAGCTGCCCTGGGGCAGACTGACAGAAGCGAGGCTGCCATATCACGCTATCGGCCCCTCTGGCCAACACCAGTAGGTAAGTAGGGTAAAGTGTCTTGCCCAGGGACACAACGACCAGGACAGAGGGCCCAGGGATCGAACCGGCGACCTTCCGGTTACAGATGCGATTCCCAACCCCCTGAGCCACGGTCGCCCTTGCAGTGTTTCCCAACTTTTGGGAGCCATGGCACATATTTCACATTAGAAAAATCACACATTCATCTGGGTCTGAATTTTCTCATGGACCCCCAAGATGCTGCGGCCACAGTGGTTGGGAAAGACTGCTATTTTGAATTTTGCAATGCTCGGCTACTGCCAAAGCCCCTACAGCTGTGCCACACCCGAGTTAAACCATGTAAAAGGGAACAGTTTAGTAAACTATGGACAAAACTTGCACTTGGACTTGAGATAATTAACCAACTGCTTAGCTTTTGTCATGAGCTAGATGAGATTCTCCCTGAGTTTGTCAAGGCTCTAGATATTTACAGGCTGTCCTGGCTGTCACATTTGTGTAACACTGACAGAACATTGTGGTGGTTTTCAACAAGGAGAACCACAGGATGTTCTCTTACTTCAGTCTCGTAGCTTTAGTCTTGTATGTCAGGAACTTGAGTTGAACTGTATATTAAGAAGGCACAATGCTGTTTTTGCCCTTGTTGTGGAACACTGGACCAGCTCTTTATTCTCTCTCTCCCTCTCCCCCTCTCTCTCTGAAGGATTTATACATGAGAGTTTGTCCAAGAAACTTGGCCAGTCCATTCCATTAGAGCTGCTACTCCTCCACAATGAAAGGACCCAGTTGTGCATAACGCATCTGTCTGGAATGCCTCATAGGTGGCTCCAAGGGGAGGTTTTTTGTCCTCCCAGGAGGAGAAACCTTGACAGACCCACAACACGATGGAGAGATTATATCTTTGGCTTGATTTGGGAACACCTTGGTGTCTCTCCAGAAGAGCTGTAAGGGGTGAAGGGGAAGAGGGAGTGCTGGGCATCTCAGCTTAGACTGCTGTTCTTGCAACCTGGACCTGGATAAACAACAGGAAACTCGATGGATGAAAAATTGCCTCTGGGTTTGCTTATTATTATATTTAAGCTTTGAAAGAAAAATCTAGGAAAAACAATGACAAGAAGAAAATTAAGTGCACAACTATTGTAAAAGCTATTTAAAAATATTTTTGGTAACAAGACATACTTGTGTGTTTACATATATGCACCTCAAGATAACAACACTGTATGTGGGCAGACATTCCCAAATTCTCTGTTCTTATAACATAAACCCCAATCATTTATGAGATTAAGAATACCTTATCTATTCCATCAAACATCAAAATTTACAGTGATTACGTTTTTTTTAACTACCAGTATGTGATATGATGTCACAGCATGGCACATATAATACACATTCCTTGGTAAGTGGTTAAGCATATATCAACAAACACAAGTGAACAAAATGCAAACATTAAGATTAAATTTCATAGGTTACTTTGTGCCTTTTCTCAGTTGTAAACATTGACATACATGAACGTTTTAAAGAAACATTTACTTGTTTGTTTTTCTGGATGGATAACTGACACCGCTTTGCATTTATTTTACGACTTGTTCTTGTCAGCAGCTGTACATACAGTATGTCTTCGTTGTAACTAACTTTACTAAAAGAGTGCAATAGTGGAAATCACTCTGTATAACAAAATAACTGATCACTGAAGTCAGCCTATTTTTAAACTCCAAAAGCAGATATGAATATCAGAAGCATTTTTCATAATAACTTCAGTGCACAGTAAATTGATACAGTAATGAATGCAGTGTAAAAGTCCTCTGCTTTTAAGTCCATCTGATGCATTTTTAATGCTTGGCCATTGTATGACTTTTGCAAGCCGAAAGAAGTAGGAATATTTTTTATGACTACACAACAGTGTGCAGTCTTGTTAACGTGTGAATATAATGTAGTATTATTACATTTGAATACACCATGTGGCTAAAGCTTCTGTTTTATTGAAAGGGAGCACTGCACTGGAATAATAATAATAATAATAATAATAATAATAATAATAATAATAATAATGAATGTTTACAACTGTGCAAAGATGTGCACATACCATGGTAAACGTTTTTGAAACTATGTTTAGCTTTTTTGACAAGATAAGTGAACATATCTTAAATATTTTGAGTATGATCACTATTTTATTTGCATCTTTTTCATTCTGAAATAAGAAACAGTTTAAATAGCCTAAAGATAAAGTTAGTCACCCATTATTTCCGCAAGAGGATTCTGGTTTTCGGACTTTGGTCCCTTTTATTTATGTGCTGCTCTTGTCCCAACCACACTGACACTTTCGGACGGGGCCTGTTGAGGTGGCTCAGTGTAGATTTCTAAGGTGCAATTAGAAATATTGCCCTTTTCAGTATCAACCACTTTTTGAGACTTTGATTTATGCCTCCAGAATTTGCTGGTGTTTAATTGAATTTAATGCTCGCTTTTACCAGCAAATATTTCTCTGGTCTACTAGCTGCCACACGTTGCTGACCAAAGCATAACCGATACAACCAAATGTATAACAACTGGAAAAGTGTTCTTTTCATTAACTTTTCCACCCTTTTTAAAACCTTTTCAACATATCTGTGCAAATTCGAGGCAACAAGTTTCATTTTAACATCGTTAGTCCGCAGGACTTGTTTGCAGCAAGCTGCAGCATACTTGTTTAGATATTAACTTGCAAACATCTGATGCTGATTTGTTGTGAATATCAAGGAACAGGCTCTCTTCTGGCAAGTCCTCCATAAGGGTCATATTTGGGCATGTATTGCTGCTCCGAAGAACAACGCTCCACTATACTGAATATCCTTGACGGTCTTTTGTGGCAATGAGAGATTTGAACATATCTTTATCAGTTCTTCAAGTTAATATTATTTATTTTTTATGGTCTTACACACTCCCATTGTTAGTTTACTGGAGTTTCTTAGTTACATTACAAACTGAGGAAACATCTTTGCATTGCTTTGCATTCTTCTTATATCCTCTTCCTGCTTTATAGGCGTGGATTGTTTAAACCTTCAGATAGTTAGTCAGATGATTTAAAGAGGCTGATGATTGTTGGGTCAAGGTTCAAGTGAGTGAGTATTTATAAAGCGTTGAGATGTGCATCACTTGGCCTTTTCTGCTGATGACTTAGTCCTAACAAGCTCATTAAAAGGCCCAGACCTTGGGAAAAGTTATCTGAGTGTTCAAATCTCTTGGGGTGCTTAAACCTTTGCATAATGACATTAAATTATCTTCCTGGAAAAATGTTTTAGAACACCTAGATATCGATCACTAAGTGGTAATAGTCTTAGTGATCTAGACAGATGTAATTTATGACTTCCATTTATAATTGGTACTGCATTGTTTTTGTTCAGAACATTAAATCTTAATTTATTTGCGTTCAGAATGTTTATTAACTAAAGATTTTTTTCTTGTAATTGTACAGAAACAAGCAAGTGGCCTTGTTCTCCCCTCAGTATTCTGTGTTAAGCTTATCCTTTTGGATATATCCTGGTGTCCTGAAACCACAACTGAGTTCTTGGCCTGAATTCATACAACTGAGTCCAGGCGGTAAAGATGTGTTTTACTGTTATTGTGGTAATTTCATAAGTAAAAATCCAAGATCACATTGCTCACAGTTTGACCCACAGTCAGCAGAACGTCACACACAGAACTCTCCAAAACGATAAATCAACTTTAATATAACAATAAACCTCAACTGGGCCCATTTCCCATTTCCGTTGAGTGGTTACAACCCATGCTGCAACAGCAGGAGGTAGTACAAATCTCACAAGATATAAAACACTGACAAAAAAACCCCTCCACGAACTGTTTGCAGCTCTCCTTGGAGAGATTCATCCAACAGTGTTTCCTATACCATTGCCTTTGACAGTTTCTCATCTGGCTTTGCTGTATTACATATTTAAAGATTAAAAACACACACATGACATTTCACAAAACAAACTGCAATATTGGAAAGAAAATTGCAAATTATTTAGCACTCATGCCCACAACACTGCATTGTTGACCTGGGTATTATAGTGGCAAGAAGAAAGATAATTTTAATTGACCTCAAACTACCAACTTTTCCCGTATCTCCTCCTTGTCTTTCTCCTTCCCTCTCTCTCTGCGTACCTCAGCCCTATTAGCATAGTGCTATCTTTAACCCCCCTTTCCCATTAATGAAGCCAGGGAATAGGTGAAATGTATTTAATGAAATCAGAGTGTGACCAGGCCTTCTAAATCATCTGCACAGGTTAAAGAGCAGATGGCTTTTTACATTTCATTATGCAGACTATAAAGCTCCGTATTCTGGATAAATTCTGATGATCAAACTAATTGTGGAATTCATTTTAAATGGAACATGATCTGATAAAGACATGAAAGTTATTACAGTTTTCACATAACCTTATTATAACTGCATCAAAGGCCTACAGTAGTAAAGGCTCATTTTTCATGACTGGTTTTTTTTTTTTGGTCATATAATGCGTAAAGGAAAACACATTTCTCATTTTTATTAACGATATTTCTTTGCACTAAAAAACTGTATATAATTTAGAAAAAAACAGTGCTATTTATTTTTAAAAATGAAACAGGACTCCATTTGTTTTTGGTCTCTACGCTTTGTTTACACATCTGTTCTGAGGTATAGTGTCTGAAGCTATTAATCGACCCCTCACCTCCCCATCCCCATCTCCAACACATGCATAATTACATTTTGATTTGCTACAGTGATGACCAAAGGTTAGATACAGTGATAGTGCACACAATCTCAATTTAAACATTTAACACCCCCCAAAAAACATTTTTAGACAAATAAAGCTTATTTGTGTATTTTCCATAAAACTACACTATTGCATCTGAGCACTAAGTGTGAGTGTTTGAGGAAGGTCACTCGGAAAGTGGGACATGATTGGCGAGTGGTTATTTGCAGTCAGTCATCGCTGTGACGTAAAAATCCATAGGGAAGAAGAGTTGCCTCTCTCTCCTCGGCTCGAACGGACCACCAATCGATGGTGGAGGAAATTGGTCGGTGGTGCACAGCTATGGGGTATGGAGTGAGGGGGGCTGAAACTGTTTGGTGAGGCATTAGCTAAAGATTATTTACGATCACACGTATATTTCTGCTGACACATCAGCAGTTATATCCTGGATTACTGGTCTTTCATTATTCGCCAAATGTTTCTGTTTTCTTATTTCAAATGGCAGACTTGGAATTGTATTTCTCAGTAAATGGCTACTCTGTGATTACATGCTGGAGTCCAAATGAGGATCATTTACTCATCTACATTGTCCTCTCTTCTGGGCACAGGTCTGCAAGCCCAAATGTGATGGGCTCTCTTTGCCATTTTCTCATTTTATCTCTCTTTCCTCTGACTTACTCCCTCTCCCTCATTTCCCCTGGTCTAATTTTTTTTCTTTCATTCTCTCTCCCGTTCTCTCTTATTTTCTCTCTTCTCCCAGTACCACAGAGACTTGGAGATGAGCTTATCACTTTCTGCATCACAGGACCAAGCTGTCATGCTGGCTCTGAATAAGCCACTGTGTGCGTGCGGAGAAAAAGAAGTAAGGAACAGCTTGAGAGGTATGCTCTAGAACAATACATTTTTGCTCAAGCCTTACTTTCTTTCTGGATATGTGTATGACATGCCATAATTTGATTGTATACATGCTTTTTATACTATAGTAAGGAAAAATATTCTTAATTACAAACTAGTTATCTGCACAGGCAGGAAAGGGAATGGATACAGACTCAGTGTGGCCCGTACATCCATGATGATGCAAGAATAGATACTGATATTTCAGCACGTTTTATTTTGGAAACTAAAGCATATTAAATTGGACTTTACTCTTCCTTTATCCTTTTAATAAATGAACAAAGTTACTTTTCCTCAAAGTACTTTGTGCAAAGTAAGAAAAAAAAAACCCTCTGGACAACCAATTTCAATCAAAAGGTGACTGTACAGGTCATCTGGTGGGAGGCAAGCTGTCCCCCCCCCCACAACAATCAGTTCCACAGGCTCCCAACTGAGCCCCACGTCCCCAGTATCTCTACCAATCCCATGAACGAGTGGCACCCACCCCAGAAAGCTGGGCACAGGGACAGGGAGCTGGAGACAACACAGGATTAGCCACATTATTAACAGCCAGATGTATTCACTAATTTGACCCTATTCAATATCAAAGTGACAGTAGACTGACTCTGTCTAAATACCACTTTTTCATAGTCTTGATGCACCAAAGCTACTTTAACAATAGCAGCTGAGGTTGCAGACCTAGTCCGCATTTTTGAAGCAACCATTTCAAAGGCAACAAGTTCATTCAGTTTTTAAAATAATGCACATCCTGATCAATGTCTGGATGTCACCATTATCCTACAAGTAGCTCAATATTATTGTCACTATACTTGGACACTGGATAAATTGGATAGTTCGTCTGTAGTTTCCTGCCTGGGTATAGCACTGACTTACTTTTTTCCCCTAATCCCTTCGTATTAGTGACAAAATGCAACACATTTGGGACAGGTTTTATATTTTTACAGTGCTTGCCATTTGGCTTGACCATCTTTCCATCTGTCACATTCTCAACAACTTGGTAGTTTGTTTAGAAAATATATGCAGGCAGAAGGAAAGCATACAAATAAAAAGGTCTCGGCTGGCAGATTTGAAATTAAAACCTTGTTGCTGTGAGGCACTACCCTTCAAACATTACTAATCAGCACAACATTTCGGATCTAGTCTTCTACAAACACAGCAAGGAATACTTTGTATTGCAACTGTAAATACTGTTTCTATGTTTCTCCACCCATACATCAATGTACTTTTAATGTATGATTTTAATTACATTAAATAAAAATAAAAATACAGTAAATAATAAAATTAATAGTCCACAGAAAGCTTCAGTTCCATTACCTCTTAATATTGGACCTATTTTTCGTTTTCCCTTTCTTATTACTTAAGATATACGTGGATGGATGACCATACTTAATTTACTATAACTGAATACCTTTAACAGCATTGCTCTATATTTGAACTGACAGAAGCATTAGTAGCACCGAAATAGTTTTGGTGTTAAGGATATAAACTGGCTCGCCTGCTATGTCACAGCAGAGTGCTCTGATGTCCTGTTTTCAAGCAAGCATCAACAAACAGGATCATAGTTTCTGACAGTATGAGTCCATAGTGGTTTTTGAAACTGCCATAGCATAGTGAAGCTGAGCCTCAGACTTTGTGAGTAGTTTTTTCAGCCCATAAGTTTCAGTTTTTTATAGTTACAAAGTATCCTATCCTGGGTTTGTATAATTCCAGGGAGTAATAGTTTAAGAAAAGTTAAAAGAAAACCTGTTTGCTTTGGGGCTTTTTTTTTTTTTTGCATCCCCACAAGCTGCAACAATGCAGCAGCTTTTCCTTTTGTGGTCAGCAAAAATATATATATTTACATAGTGATAATGCACCATAAAAACCTAAACAGTGTCATATAGCATTAAAAACTGAATAATGACTAGAGCATAAATAAACACAAATAGCTCCTAATAATACCATCGTACCATATAAACTTTAATGGCCTTAATGTTTTGTGACAATGCAAATATCAATATTCTTATTAGCACTGCATTTCAGCAGTTCAACATAATGAAGGCAATTTCCTAAAGCACACATATTAATCCCAATTAAAGTAATAATTTCTTTTCTTTTCAGCAGTCTAAGCAGACACATCCAGATCCCCCTCTCAATACACCACAAGGTGTTCCTATCCCAGCAGGGATCACTCCAGTATTTCCTGAGTCTGCACTGGGGCCTTCTGCTGGTAGGACAATCCTATAACTTCACCTATGAGGAGCCCAGAATGCATCCTGGTCAAATGTCAGGTCAACTGCCTCCTTTGGATGTGGAGGAGTATTGGCTCCATTATGAGTCCCTGCTGAATGACTGAGCTCCCCAAGCTATTGCTAAGATAGACTCAGAGTGCCAAGACGCCCTGCAGAGGAAGCAAAATTCAGCCAATCTGTACCCTCATTCTTTCAGGCTTTTAGTTTGTGACCATAGATGAGGTTGGGAATGCAGAAAGACTGGTGAATCAACAAATTGGCTTTCATGCTTAAAGTTCTTTACTACAGATGGGTGCAGCATCAGCATGACTGCGGACACTGCATCAAACCCCGTGTCAGTCTTCCCTCACTTGTGAAGAAGACTCTGAGATATTTGAATATATCCACTTGGGGCACCAACTCATTCCTAACACACAAACCTATCCTACTTTGCCCTTTTCAGGTTGACAACCCTAGCCTCAGACTTGGAGATGCAAATTCTCATCATGCAACTTCACACTCAGTGAGGCAGGAAGTTACGGCTTGGTGAAGTCAATAGAAGCACATCATCTGCAAAGGGCAGAGAACAAATCCTGACAACACCAAACCTGACACCCTCTACCCCTTGGCAGTGACTGGAAACTCTGTTCATGGCAAAGGGCAACCCGGGAAGAATGCAACACCCACCAGGAAGTAGTGTGAGTCACTTCTGACAATGCTGTCACTACAGCTGCAGAATAGTTTGAGATAATGGGTCTAATACTGCATTCTCCCAAAGCACTGGGCACAGAAGAAGAACAAGAATGCTTTCTCCAAGTCCACAAAACATATGCAGGCTTGTTGGACAAAATGCCAAACACTTTTGATACTCTTGTGATGATAAAGAGCTGGACCACTGATCCATAGCCAGGATGAAAATCACAGTGTTCCTCCTAAATCTGTGGCAAGGAGATTGGGGGATGAGATCCCCCTGATGTGGGCACACCCTTCTCAAAAGAGGGAACCATCACCCCAGCCTGCTAACCCAGAAGCACTTTCCCAGACCTCGGGGTAGAAGTTAAAAAATCGTTACAAATCCTAAGAACCATCAAGTGACTTCATGCTGGTGTGGCTATGGGGATTACTGCTCTTTGTCAATTTATTGCTAAAATCAAACTAACTGTGCAGGAATAAAATATAAATACTAAGACCACACACAAAATAAATCACAAACAAGAGGAAAATATACAAAACCAGAGGAAGACACACAGTAGAGAACAGGTCGCAAAGAGCTATAGAAAATAAATTTCAGCATTAAATTATGGCTGCTCCACCTGACTAACAAGTGACAATGGATGCTACACCCTGCCCTTTATAATTAATTGTAAATTCCTTACAAAAATACTGAAAGCTACCAAGTTTCATGGTTTGTTGTTTAAACTGCACAGTATTCTCATACAGCTTCTAAATGGCAAAAAATAATTTATTGTCAGAGACATTTCACAAGATGAATTGCCCACTTAAGCACATATATATCTACTATCTGATAAAAGAAAAAAGAAAAAACCTTAAATGAACTGCATTGCTTATTCAAGCTCTGAGGTTTTTCCAGTTCATGAAACGTAATTTGCTGAACAGTACTTCACCTAATCTTTTTCTTCTCCTCTGGCCTTCTTCATCTTTCTCCATCTTTGACAGAGGAACTATTACATATTCATGTTAATAATATACTTTCTAACACAGAAATACATCTACTATACTAGTAACTAGCAAACATAGTTGAGTTGAACATCAAATAAGGCCCGATTTTTATATTATATCTTATTTAAAAACAGTGGTTATTTTTTAATTATTTAATTATTACAGGGTTACATGCATAAAACAACATCTTGTCTCTGTTAGCTTTTTCAGTCAAATGTTTTATAACTTAAAAAACTCATCATTAAATTCACTAATTATTTATTTTTATAAATGCCCACTCACTATTGGATAGCAACTCTCTGATTATAAAAGCCTCAATTCTTGGTGACATGCACTGAAATATTTCTTAAAATGTGGGGCAATTGCATATAGTGCCATAATAGATAGCTTAAATGCTACACATAAAAATATAAAGTGCTGTAAATGATAATGAAGTAACTAATTATATAATAAAGTCAATTATGCACAGTTGTAAAATGATACTGCACAAACTAATGTACAACATAAGTTAATATCATATTCTACACAACTTAAATACAAGTGCAATGACTATAGTTACAGTAGGTCTGCACTTGGTTTGGCTCTGTACACGTTTTGTGGTCACCCAGTGCCGAGTGAGAGTATGTTCCAAATTTCCAGTTTGGGTGAGCCTGTGCCCTCTGCAGCCTCTGATTTTTGTTCTTGGCTGATAGGAGAGTAACCCAATGTGGCCATCTGCTGCTGTAGCACATTTGCTTCAAGGTTAAATGTGAATTCTCAATTGTTTTTCTGCACCCCAGTTATCAGTGATAAAGACTGGTAACATAGAAGAACAATGTGTAAAAATACAGCTCTATACGCATTACAAAAGCAGGTTGTTTATCAATTAATTGTTTAATGAGAGAGAATAAGTTGAGGGTTGAGGGTATGCATCATTCCATTGGAGAGTCAAACTGACTCTATGATGTCCCTGCATGTCAGTCAGATGCTATACTCATATTTTTGGATTATTTGTTAGGGTCATAAAGGGTTGCGGTGGAGTGTAGTATCACACCAATCTGAACTGTAGCATTCAGGCAAGCTTTTCCTCACTGAGTCTGCCCTTAGCATTTAACAGTAGCTTAAGTTCTAGCCAATCCATCTCTTGGCCTGTCTATACCTTGCTTGCTAGCTGCTTCCAGACTATGTGTTGTGACTTGTGACCAACAGAAATAAGAGCAACTATTTCATCTGAAATACTCAAAACAAATTGTCTTGTATCAATAATTATGCTATGATCAATTCATCACCTGCTAAGTTTTAGACCTACACTATACTTACACTATAGGCATTTCTAAAAAGGGCTTAATAACAAAACCTTTGGGTAAAGTTTTAGTATTTTGCAAGTCTGTACCAGCTGTAAACCAGTGGAGCAGTAAGTAGTTAAAGTCAGTGCATGCTTGCAAAACCACAATTTTTAGAGGTGTTACCTATCAAAGTAGCTGTCTAAGTCTCTTAAAAACATGAATTTACTGTATGTCACTACACAAACACCATATAGCATAATAATTATACAAACTTCATAAAAAAATCTTTCTTCAGACATTTTCATGATCATATCAAGTTAAAATCATTGTTCTTCCTGAACATATTTTATATTAACTGGATAACTGTAATATAATTGTATATCTCTTGAGGCAAGTGTCACCCGTGTGCAGTATTGGCCATCTGGGTAAATCTTCAGTAATGGAAGAGACAATAGTGCAGAATTATTAATTGAATGAGGCACACAGGAGGAAAGAGCAAGTATGATAACATGATTAGACATTAAAGCAATGTTTGCTGGAGATGTGGTGTTTCTCTCTAAGGATTATAGAGTAATATACTCTATATGGACACTTAGCGTTTATAAGACGTAGTCCTTTATTCAGGCAGCCATTGACCTTCTGATGTCACTATTGCTACTAATGATGAAATAAACAGATGGTGTCATAGCCTGTATTTTTGGGTCATGATGCCTTGTGATTCAGGAGTCAGATGAGTCATAGGTTTAACTCTCCAGAGCTTCAGCACACTCCTAAGATTAAGAGAGTGACTATTGTAGAAAATACATTCATGTTCAAATTAATCTGATGACTCAAAAATGATATTTTGATGCAAACATCATGACTCTTGTTAGTTCTATCCACTTATTCTCTTGTGTCAGGTAGACAACATCTGCTTCACTTCTTTTCTGTATTGTGCAGTCATGTTCCTGTTTTATTTTGATAGTCTTCTGTTTCACTTTAGCTTCCCCTGTCTTGTCAATCAGATTAGTGCCACCTTGTCCCCTCGTTATCCTCCTAGTGTATATATTGTCTGCGTATCCCTTTGTTCTTTGTCACGTTCTCCCTCAATGTAGGTAGTGGTTCTGTCTGTTTTCCTTCCTATTAGTGATTCAGTTTAATTTTGTGTTTTGTTACTGTTTAGTTGGGTCGTTTGACAGCTACATTCTATTGATCTTGGTCACAGAGGTGTGAAATATGTTTTTAAGTGTTTTGGTAATGTTTCTTCCACTTACTGATGAAGATCTAAATACAGAATGAATAAAACTATACAAAATGTAAGGCTTACACAAAATATTCTTAAGTCTTTCCTTTATGACAGCAGGAGGGAAATTCAGAAAGGCTGTAATACTAATGTGTGTGTGTGTGTGTGTGTGTGTGTGTGTGTGTGTGTGTGTGTGTGTGTGTGTGTGTGTGTGTGTGTGTATATATGTATATACGATGGTGTGAAAATTATGCTTTCAGATCATCAAACAAATTTAAATATTAGACAAAGATAACACAAGTAAACACAAAATGCAGTTTCTAAATTAAGGTGTTTATTATTAAGGAATAAATAAGAAACAAAGTAATTGGGATCTCTCAGTCTGGAAAAGGTTAAAAAGCTATTTGTGAGAGGTCTTATCCACAAATGGTGGAAACATGGAACAATCGTGAACCTTCCCCAGGAGTGGCCGGCTGATCAAAATTACCACAACAGAACACCAACAAGTGATCCAAGAGGTCACAAAAGACCCTAGAACAACAATTAGAGAACTGCAGGCCTCATTTGCCTCAGTTAAGGTCAGTGTTCATGACTCCACCATAAGAAAGAGACTGGGCAAAAAATGACCTGCATGGCAGATTTCCAAGACGAAAACCATTTCTGAGCAAAAGGAACATAAAGGCTCGTCTTAGTTTTGCCAGGAAACATCTTAATGATCCTCCAGATTTCTGGGAAAATATTCTGTGGACTGATGAGACAAAAGTTGAACTTTTTGGGAGGTGTGTGTCCCATTACATCTGGCCTAAAAGTAACAGGATTTCACAAAAGAAAAATCATCAGTAAAATATGGTGTTGGTAGTGTGGGGCTGTTTTGCTAGACCTGGAAGACTTGCTGTGATAAATGGAACCATGAATTCTGGCGTCTAGCAAAACATCAAAACACCCACTCACATCCTGGGCCATCTGACCTCAGGAATTCGCATGATAAGGTGGGGCACAATGAACACACCCGAAACTCTGGCTGATTGGGACCCACACCCATTTTCACACCTTGGCTCAGGCGATTAGAGGATCATCAGGGGGTCCTTTTTTCCCTCTGTGGGGGGAAACTCCCACTAGGTTTAAATCTGGGACTCTCCACCATTTGACCTTAGAACTGAAGAAGCTTCTCAGATGAGAGGTGAAACATCTTCAAGCAACTTAAAGAAGTCCAGACTCTTTTCTTTGCAAGCTCCTTTGACTACGATGACCTGGATGACTGAGAACCTCCACAGACAAGACAGTATGTGGTTGGTCTGTTGGAGGGAATTTTAATCTCAGTGCAGCTAAAAATTGTAGATAATTACACCAGGAACTTACATAAAAATGCTAATTATCTAATAAATGGCCTCTTGTCACTCATAAATAAACTTTTAATGTTCTTCCCTTATATAATGAGCTTTTATGTTTTTCCCTGAACACCTCGTATAAAATTAGAAAAAAAGTTTACTGAGATGCAGGTTACAGGTCACCTGTAGAGATTCAGATTTAAAATAGCTTTCTTAAATGCAGCTGCAAGCAAAGTGTAAGCAGTTATTTTGTTTTGCCGATATATGCTGGAGAACATACTAAATATTCGAATGGGGTAACATGATTTATAATTGTATAAACATTGGTAAGATAAAAGATAAAAAAAATATGCACACACTTCCTGTGTGCATATTTCTTGATGTGAGAAGCCTGGAGAGCAATGAGGCGATGCTTTAATGTTGTTATTGAGTGATCCATAATAAAAAGAAATGCAATGTCTGAAAACAGGTAAGTGGTTCACGTTCGGGACAACAGTGAAATCAGAGTTCCTGTAAAAGCTCGCAGTGCAAAAGACATTATAAGCAGCAAAGTAATAAGCACTTGCTTGCTTTTTGGTAGATAACTGCAGGCCAAACTGGGAGCTCATTCTTTGGTCGAATAACACCATACATTTATGATATGTTTGCTCATCGCAGCTGGAGTCCAGCACGTTTGCCTTCAACCTGGCCAGGACTAATACAACCTTACTATCTAACTGATAGTAAGGTACATATGATGTGGGGTATGTGTGCAAAGGGTTTTGGGGAAATGACATTTATCGATGCCACTATGAAATGCCTGTGGATATACCAGAATAGTGGCTGAGAAGATGACTCTCTGTTGTCAGAAGCTTGGCAGAAAAGCAGTACTCCACAATCCAACTCACACTGACAAAAACACTGAAAAAAGTAAAAACTATCTGGCCTGGTATGCCGCCTCACTTGAATCCAATAGAAGAACTTTAGGGTATTTAAAAAAATACATCTACAGCGACACTTTGATTTGTCACCTTTTTTGGCAAATTACATTGAAAAATCAAGTGTAGGGAGGCAGAGACAGAATGTGGAGTTAGTATTTAACCATCGCTAAACAAAAAGATACAAAGGGAACAATTACAAAGCAAAAATGTGGGTGGAATGTGTCACTCTTGTTTATCAACTCATCTGAGTCTGACATGACTTTATAGAAGAGACACACTATAGTTGTAGCTACCTAAATATTCACTTCATCTTTTCGCTGGTGGGAAATACCACAACTTATTATGTTGGAGCATTCCATTAACTGTGAAATCAGTAATGAGTGGACAAGTAAACAATACACCCCCCCCCCCCCCCAGTTGTTATGTTAATGTGATATAAGACCTAAAGTGCTTGTGGTGTCTGCTTTTACTTCACACATTAACAGTAACACTATCATTTAACTTAATCCGCGAGGCGTTTTTCAAAGTGATAAGAAACGTTGCATCCTGAAATCTGAAAATGAAAACAGCATGACCATTATCATTAGCTTGTAGCCTACTCAGAGTAATTTTTGTAATCTAGGAGTTAATAAGTGAGCCTGACAATAAATGATAAATGGGTGCTAATCAGTAATCACTGAAGCACAACAGACATGAAGTCTGCATGCACTCAAATGTGACAACCAATATAAGATGCTTACTTCCTGAAATTCACCCTTTACCTTTTGCATCCACAAAGAATTAATAATCGTCAATTTTAAATGGGCTAATAAAGTTCTAGTGCCCTTTGACAAAGCTTTATATAACTTTGTGCAAAGTGACAACCATATGTTGATGGTGGAACATATAAAGAAATAAAACGAGAGTCACCTAACTGTATATGACAAGGGAAAAAGGGAGCTTGAAATAGCTCTCGAGTAATTACCCTGTCTACGACTCTCCATGCACCATTGCAGAACCATGATGTTAATGTCTTGTGGCAATGGAAGTATCTGATAAAAGACTACAGTGAGAAGCATGCCACTTTTTCATGATTGCAGTTTTCACTCTGTGTTACCTTTGTTGTGCTTTGTTTGTAGATGAAATGGCTTAGATCTTCTTAAAACTGACAGGCATGCTGGACAAATTATTCTGTTCCAGCTTTGATCCCTCGCATGGCCTTCCAAGGGTGCAAGACATCAAAGGGTACTATAACTGAAAAAGGACATGCTACTATACAAGAGGCCTTCTCCACACCCTTGTTAACCAAGATGCAGACATGGTCACATTTGCAATCATCTAAATATCTTATACTGTACAAGGTACATATGCAGTGTTGGAGAGTAACGGAATACATTACATGTACCGACGTTACATATTTAAAATACAAAATATGAGTAACTGTATTCCATTACAGTTACTGTTTTAAAAGATGGTATTCAGAATACAGTTACTTTGTTGAAATGAATGGATTACATGGCGGTATTATCCTGTTTCATAAGGCTATGAACTCTATATTTTTGGTGTCCACGCCGGTGGAAACCCAAACAAAACACGCATTAAGAGGCTCTCATGTATGTGTCTCAATCTCGCAGCCCATGTCACCTCTACTTGCGGCCCGCATAATGACGTAAAGAAATATTTCAAAAAATATTCACAAAAATGATTTAATATGAAGGCAATAGGCAGAGTGTTACAAGCATAGCCCTAAAGAATGTAGCCTCATGGGCAGTGTAGTCTGTGCTGCAGGGAGAATGGACTGCCATACCTGTTATGTGCCTGTGAGCACAAGGAGGGAGAAAAAGAGTCGAAAAGATGTCACTGACCAGAAACGGGAGATGGAAGCATGTAAATAGATAATATATATATATATATATATATATATATATATATATATATATATATACACAAAGTTGGTTTATTATAATAATATTTGGTTTATTACCTAATTCACAATACTGTGCAAAAGTCTTGAGCCGCCCCCTCATCTTATATGTTGCAGGAAGAAAATGGGAAATAGTTGCAGCAATTTATTCAAAAATGCAAATATACATGAAAATTGTCACGGCTGGGGCAGCAGTCGTGTTGTGGAATGAATGAGGACCCAAAATGCAGGCAAGCGACTGGTGATGAGAGTGACATTTGTTTACAAAGTGGCAGTGGCAGAAACAGGCAACGAAGCATGAGAAATTACTAATGGAAACCTAAACTGGGAAAAACTAAAGAGCAAACCTGAATCATAACGAAACGGAGAGAGGAGCAGAGAGACGCAGACTAAGGAACAGGATACCAAGAAACACAGAGACATAGACATGGAGATAGAACATGAACTTAACCTAACCAGAGACACGAAACATGACAGGTAGACACACGGGCCAGGGAGAGATGACAAAAGGGACTAAGAAACCAAGGACTAAACTGCAAACTAGAAAACAACTGGATGCGTTAAACTACACATGTGGATACAAAAACAAGCATTAGAATTTAAACCCTGGGCCTCATGGCCCAGTACCGTGACAAAAATAAAAAAGTATATAATGCAAAAGCCATATTTTTTCTTCAACACAGCTTGAATTTTCTGAGGCAAGCATTTTTGTAAGCTTTTGCTTTTTTTCTTTGACTCAGGAATACGTCTCCAGTGTTCTTAAAGAAGCTCTTCATTGAACGGGCTGCCTTTTGTTCGTCATGTTTCAACATGATGGTAGTTCCAGATGGTGTTGCATAGTGGATCACAGTCTGATGGTACTTTCCTGTCTGCATATTTCCATCCATTTTCATGAGGTCCCAAACACCACTGAAATGCAGCCCCTAACAATGACATAGATGGCTGTAGACACGCAATACAGTGTGTCTACAGCCAAGAATTTGGATTCATGACTCCATAAAGCCTGTTGCCACTAATTTTAAGTGCATTTTTTATGTAATTTGGGATTCCAAAGGGACTTTTGTCCCTGTTTCCTTTCCTTAGGAATGGCTTCTTGACAGCCACCCTCGTCGAGTGGTGATGACCATTCAGTGAACAGTAGATGAATGAAATAAAGGGCCCAACGCATCTCTTAGGTCCTTGGTCCAGTCTTTGCTGAGACTTTCAGATAGTGTTCCTACTGTACATAGTGTTTTTAGACCTCTTCTTTTTTTGTCTTCCATTTTTCCAGTTTCCTCAAAATTATTTAAGGAAACGCTGGATACAATACCAAATGTTTGGTTAGTGGCTCTTAGAGATTCACCTCGCTGGTCCAAAAATACAGTTTTATGCCTGTCAATATCCAAGCCCAGAGAACTATTTCTTAAGGGTACTTATAAAATGACTACAAAATCTGGCTCTTTGCAGGCAAACTATAAAGAAATGAGGAAAAGCTCAAGACTTTTGCACATTACTGTATTTGAGGAGGATAAAATAGTTATTTCTCTGGTTCAACATTTTAAGGAATATTCTTATCCAGGGATGTACTGGCTAAACAGCTTTGTTATTAGCACATCTACAAATATGACATGACGGCCTTGGCCAATTTTTAAATTTATAAATTTATGCTGAAATGGGTCTTTAAAAATGATTTATTTAAACAGATATTTTATTTATTTTCCTGGTATTCAGTCCTTGTGTTACATGCAGATCTTGGGTAGGCAAATGGTCAGACATAAGAACGGCTGACCTTGGCCTTTTCAAATCTTACAGGATTTAGAAACTGCAGTTATTTGCTTGATGGGATTTTGGGTGTTATTTGTTATTCTTGCAGAACAATACACAGGAATGGTGTCCCTTGTTATCACAGAGATTGACATGACAGCAGTTCACACGGGTGTGGAAGGATAAACTGTTGCTGGTGGATATGCAGTTTTAGCTTCTAATTCCCTCTAAAACCAGAAATTGTCATTTTTCAACATTTCTGTAAACAGAATTACCAAACAAGATACAACATGTGATTAATGCTTGTAGGCGTATGTTTGAACACAGATGGAGCCCAGCTAACAGTTTTTCTTTGGTTCATTGGCTCATTACTTAGTACACAGACATGATATTGGAACTAATAGACTCATCTAACTTTCAGCAAGAAAGTTTATAAACCCAAAATGTTCAACTACCCCATTAAATTGTTTTTTATAGCCAATCACAGCAGTGATTATCACAAGATGTATCAGAGCCCAAATAACTTCTAAAATGTGTGCAGATCTAGCTGCTGGGATCAAAAACAAACTGCATGACCCAAATCTTGTGTCCCAGTATGACCGCATTTAACACGTGTGAGAAAAGGCGTTCAAGAGTTTAATGGTTCACCCGAGTCCTTGCTGATTCAAGCACAGACAAACCTAAATTCAAAATTCTAGTGCTTAGTCAACATGTAGAAATATATTGTCCCTTCCAGCCTATATCTAATCATCTCTTAATTCAACACCAGTAATCTTGTACCTAAGCTGAGATGTGATATTTAAAGGGAGGTTGAAAAGAGGTTGTCCTGCTAAGGATCAAAGGGGAGAAAAGTACTTATTTGATAATCTTATTTTAAGAGAAATTTCCTGAAAAGAACAGAAAACAAGTTTGTGGTGGGACAAAATAATAAGGGAAAATGGAAAACTGCAGCATCACTTCATTGGGGTGTTAATGTTTTTTTCTAAGGCAGCTATAATTTAATCAGCCCTCTAGGGAAGGACTGAACTCAAATAAGTCAGACACTGGTGAGAAAGTCAGTTTTTGACTCATATATTTGCTATGAATGGTTAGTAATGTTGTTCGACGAATAAAATCAGCATGATCCACAATGCACTTTAGTTGTGAAATTTCCTTTTACCGTTCCTGCAGAAGTAGGGCTGTCAAAAGACCTTTATGGTGAGGTCTACAATCAAGGAGTATAGAAGTGTAGAAATGTAGTAGAGAGAATTCATGTAGGTAAAACTGCAACATCTTAACACAAAATAGAGCCTGAAACACACAGTGAACACAGATTAATAATAATTCAATGGCAGTACAATTTCCCTTAAAGCATTGTCATTGATTATTCACATTGATTATTTTGAGATAAATATTATGTGATGCTTATTAAGAGCATTATAGAAGTTGAGATGAATATAGCTGCTGGCTGAGTGAGAGCTTCAGTACAAACAATGAGTGTTTAATTATTTATGGTACAACGTCACAGTGGAAGCATAGTGCTATTCATTTATTTTGCTTCTGGGCGAATAGCTCTTGTTTAAAGGGTCACTGCCATTTTACTGCGTCTCACTTGAAATGTATTTCCTTTCCCTCATGTAAGGACTTTGGACTAAGATAATCAGCAATTCAAAAGTGGTCACCAGAATATCAAATCTGAATGACAACACAAAAAAGTTGAGGAGCAGTTTTGAGTGTTAAAAAGGTTATATTAACACATATCAGTAGTTTTAGCATGACTGATATAACTGAATCTGAAGGTACTAGTTTCTATTGATTTTGCTGTGGTATTATTAACAATATTCATATTTTATCCTAAAATTATACGTGCATGGTTAAAGATAAAGCATACCTATGATGAGTTTAGTTTCAAATATCACTGGATTAATTCACAGTGGAGTAAACAGCAAACACCTGTGGCTCTGTTTACCACGGTCATTGCTTTTTATCACAGTGAACAAATGACTATCAGAATGATTACTTACGTGCTTGTTATTGATGACTGTATGATCAGGAACACCTTCCCCTTGTTCTGTTGGATTATTCCAACATACTTTACATGATCCAGCCACACTATTTCCTCTGGAGTAAATTGGTCTTATTATTGTTAAAACTAAAGTTTCACACACATCAAATTGAGCTCCGGCAGCTAACTGGGTGAGGACAGACTAATTGCATTGTGCGCTAATGACCCAGTTTAGTTTAAAATAAGTATCCTGTTATTGTGAAACAGGGAGTGATAGGGTAATATAGATAATAGACAGACAGAAATAGCTGAGTTTAAGGTAATTACAGCACACGCTGCTTATTACAGCCCATAAAAAATACATCACTAATTAATGTTTCACCAATTATAATATTACTCACTGCGAAATTTTAAATGTTACATGGTTTTATGTTTTTCTGGTGACTGTCAAACCCATCTCATTGTAAGGACGATGTATGAAAGAGTTATCACAATTATTGTGGGATATTAATTGCAAGCTGAAAATGAATGCCAGATCTGCATGGTACCAATATTGCATGACTCTATACTATGATGGAGAAGTTAGAATTCCACATTCATATTTTAGCAAACATTTATTTATTACATGAATTTTCACCATTAATATAAAGTTTCTTTTCTTTTCTTTTTGTGCTGGTGGAGAAGCCCTAAAATTAGATGTGGAACTGCAGCATGGGGTAAGGAATTCTTTAGAAATAAGTCACATAATAATTTGTTTTGTGAGCTGTAGCAGATTTTTCATGTGCTGTTACTTCAGTATTAGCTGGTCTTAGTGAATTTAGCCAACTGACCTGACCAACATATGTTGGAGATGTTAATTAACTTTCAATTCCCACCACAATATAAAGCTAGTGTAGGAGGAATAATTTGGTGAGCAAATCTATTTGTGTTATCACCTTAACTTTAAATTGATGTCTGCTTCCTTAATGTAACCTAACATTGACCATGAACACCACAGCCTGTTCTACACCAGTCCAACATAGTACTGCTCTGAAACTTCATCCCTATATCCTGCACTTTACTGTACCAAAATGTCTTGACATTTCATGCAACCCTTGAATAAAATTTGATAAAATCAGTAAACTTCACCTCAACATTAAAATGTTACATGTAAGCTTTATATTTCCATCAGTTCCATGTATTAAAAGGAATACTCTTATTTCAAAAGGCTATTACTTGTTGAAGTGATGGACATAGAAGCTTGGCATAAATTTTTAAATACATTTTAGACCTTAAGGCCTTAGGTCTTTTTTTCCTCTATCTTTGACACCAACCTAACAACAAAGCTGAAAAATGAATTAAACTTCATTTTTACAGGATGAATAAAAATGTGGTCTTCCGGAATTTATTAAACAATTCTGCAGGATTTTGTCAACTGTTTGGCTCCGTTTACTACAGTGTACTCTGCCAGTACCCAATATTTACAAAGACACTTGCTAATCCAGTGCTCTGCTATAACTACATTTAAGTACTTAATGGCCTACTACTTAACATCTCTGTTCTAATCACTAACTCTGAAGTGGGTTGTGGTTGTTTTTGCAAACAGTATGTGCAGAATATGAAATGCCAAGTCAGTTCTGCAAGTACTAAGATGGCCAAGATTCAAAGGAGTCCCTTGGGGCCAATTGCATATGCCAGTACCTCTCAGATATGGACCTCAGTGCCAGGAATGGGCTCCAGTTTCAAGCTCACTGGTGAAAGTCAACAGGTTTAGAGAGAAACAGAACATGTGATGACTTTATATTTCCTGAAGCTTTTCCCTGTTCGTCCTAGAAAGATGGCTTCCTCACAGCAAAAAAGAAAAAAAAGAAAAAAAAGGAACTATCCAAAAGTATTTTCAGTTCAATTATTTACATGAGAACACATTTTCTCTTTTTCTTCACTGCTAGTGTAGTAATAATTAACTATTCAATAATTCAGTTATTTATTCATTATTAATAAATTTGTAAAATTATATGCCAAATCCTTATACATATTTATCTATACAACTGCTGTTGTAATGTTGTCTAATATGCATAACTCAGTGTCCAGGTGCCTCTCTGTGATTGGGGTATCCAGAGGCTGGACCGTAACGATTGGCTACCTAGCTGGAGATGTCTTATAATGATGACACCACCATGGAAAGTTATTCATTCATCTTTGGCTCATCTCAACCAGAAGACTTTTTGCAACATGCCCAATGCTGTTCTTTTGATTAGGTATGTTTGGTAAATCCTATCGATAGGCTCCTTTTGTTTGTTGTTTTGGTGTTAGGTCCACTCTGGAGCTATAACCAGCTCCTTTTTTACTGTCAAATACGCTAACCAATTAACATATTGTAAATAAACCACTGTCACTGTTTATCAATTGTGTGATGTGGCTGCTTAGGGTCTAACGAGGATGGATCAATTTTATTTTGTGGTCTGGTCACCCCTAGATGGTCCATAACAATAGACAGATAGATATAAGTTGTAACATTTATGCTAAAGCAGTAAATTTATACATGTTCTACTTCAAAAAAAATTTTTTTTCTTCTGTTTTTGTTAAAATTACACGACTAATTCCAAAAAGGTGGGGTGCTGTCTAAAATATAAATAAGAACAAAATGCAATGATTCAAAAATCTGTTTATTCACATAAGAACATAGAAAAGACATACATTTTTTTAAACTGCAACTTACTCTTTCATGAAAAAGAAAAGATTGTTGACTGATTGTTGTATTTTTAATTTCAAATTCCATCCATCACCGGTCAAAGGTCTGGACTGCAGGCAGGCCAGTTCAGCATCTGAACTTTTCTACTATGAAGTCATCTTGTTATAATAACAGGAAAGTTTGTCTGGATGGGAGCATATGTTCCTCTAAAACTGGTCAATACCTTCGTTACTTATAGTGCCTTACCAAATTTGCAAACTGTCAGTTTCATTGTCACTGATTGTTACTGACTTTTTACCAGCTAACCTAATTAGTTGCAAATGTTCCTCTAGCTGTTGTTTTAGTACCACATATTTTTCCAGATTTTCATTGCCTGTCTCAGTTTGTTTAAGATGTGTTGCTGCCATTGAATTTAAAATGAACTGATATTTTTCTTGAACAAGCAAAATGCATCAGTTTAAATTTTTCACGTTTTCTTTGTTCTATTGTAATTAAAATGTGTATTTATGAAATGTGCAAATCATTGATTTTTGTTTTTATTTGTCTTTTACACAGCACCTACTTTCCTACCTTTTTTGAAAATTGTGTTTGTAAAAATTTACACATCCAAGTCCAAACAAATATATATCAAACCTAGAAGTAACATGAAGTGTGCAACCTTTGTGAAGGCAGATGCCCTTCCAAAGGCCAAAGGTGTTTTTAAAAGCCAAATTTGGTTCAACATTTAGGAAATCTTGATACTCAACAAAAAGCAGTTATGATATACGTTTGGCTCAGTGAAAATAAATGTTAACAATTTCTAATTATTCAATCTTTTAGTATTTCACCAAGGAAGAGTGGCACACATAAGAGTAGCACTTTTCATGCTTAATCCAGAACAAATTAAACAGGTTTTAGACTGAGTGGAAAACAACAGCAAAATGAAAAAGAAATATAATCAGCTTGACTTTTTATGTTTTATGCTGGAAAACAAAATTTGCCAAATTAGCCAGTTAGTCTACGTCCTTACTCTTCTGCCTGCAAGACAAACAAATACTATTGGAAAAGACTTCATTTGATATAGAATTTCGCTTTTTTTTTTTACTTAGTCTCATAATAACATGTTTCCATTCTACCATGAAATGTCTTCTTTCCTGTGTCTGTTTAATTTAATAATAACCTTACTGTGTACATAAATATACAATATAAAAAATTATGCCACTGCTTTTTTATTTGCATAATGTTAATACATAATGCAGTTTTGAGTTAAAATGTACATTTTGAATGTCAATGAGTGGTAAACAGTATTATATTTACTAAAGACATAATACTTTGTCTTTAATAAACAAAACAATCAAATTCAAATACCATTTACATAGCAGTATGTTTACATAGAGGTAAGCTTCAAAGCACTGTTGATGTGCAAAATTAACATTTTGCTATAAAACCCTGTAGGGCTGCTCAATTAATCGAATTTTAATCACGATTACGATCTGGGCTTTCAACGATCATTAAAAATGACTGAGCCGATTATTAGCCCCTCCCTCGTGCTTTACTCTCGCGCTGCTCCATGTGGCAAATCGAGCACACCTCTCTGCATTTCGAACACGTGTCACAACAATTAAGAGCAGCGGTCCCCAACCTTTTTTGCGCCACGGACCAGTTTATGCCCGACAATATTTTCACGGACCGGCCTTTAAGGTGTCGCGGATAAATACAACAAAATAAAACTAGTACCGGTACCGAAAAAAAGAAAATTTATTCATAACACATGTGAAAAGACCAAGGAAAACCGAGTAAACGACAAAAACGATAACAAAATAACGCTGAAAACTGATAAAAACCCTGAAAACTATACATTTCACACCCGAGCCTCAACTCTCGCGGCCCGGTACCAAACGACTCACGGACCGGTACCGGTCCGAGGCCCGGGGGTTGGGGACCGCTGATTAAGAGGACCCGAGGGAAGCTCGGGTAGCTAAGCAAAAGTTATTTGGAGAGGAGAGTGACTGCCGCTGGTTGAAAAGAGAGGTAAAAAAAAACTTCAGTGGTGTGGAAACATTATGGGTTCGCGGAGTCAGACGTGGATCAAGTAGACATAGTGTGTAAACTTTGCTACAGTGTCGTAGCTGCACCACAGAGCAACACTGCAACGTTCACTAAACATAGCTGTTTACATTTTTCATTTATTTTTTATATTGCAAATATTTGCACTGTCATCAGTATTTGCACACTATTTTATATTATTTTTTGACAATCTTTAAAGCCATTATTCAATACATTGTTATTGTTAAATAAATATCGTCAAATAATCGAGATCTCAATTTCAGTGAAAATAATCGTGATTATCATTTTTGCCATACTCGAGCAGCCATAAAACCCTGTGTTTTCCTGTTACTGCGCCAGATGTAAGAATTTAACCACTAACAACATCTTCCACACAAAAATACATGCATTCCTGATGGGTACATTTTCTAGAAGTACACTGGAAAAAAAGGAATTGACCATCTCTTGGATTTATGTAAGCATCTTGCGTGTATTCAACACAATTGCCTCATGCTTTAAAGTTAAGTGTAATTGGGGTCTGGAATGTGGAGCATCCCTGCTGCGGAGTTGGGCGGTCTGCTTCTCTCAGGGAAGAGGGTACCTCGACCTGGGGTATAGAGTATGCTTGGGGAGTGTGATTGTGTGTACAGTGTCTATTTATGTCTGTCTCCACGTTGGGTGAGTGCTGAGTATTTGCATATGAGAGCATGAGGGTGGGAATGGATGTTTGTATCTGTGTGTGCCTGTTTGTCTGTGTCTACATGTCAGGTTGGGTATCAGACGTCACCTCTCTGGGAACATCTCAGGCCCTCCAAGGTATGGAGGCCTATCTCCCCCCACCACTCCCCCTGCCAGTGGCAGACGCCTTCAGACATCGGTGTATTGGTGGTTCTTGGTGTCCGGGGATGGGCGTCCAGGTATACACCAGCTCACTCCTGGTGGCTGCTTGTTGGGGCCTGGAGCCTGGGGCTCGCTCGGGCCCCTTCGGGGGATGGGGTGCCCTCAGCCTCTGGGCCTGGGGCTCGGTCACTCTGGCACAGCTGGCTGCCGGCGGAGCTCACGGGCACGTCACTGCAACCCCCCCTGGCTTCTGCTCCGCGGCTGCTGAGTGACCCCTCATCTGGGGCTCTCCTAAAGCTCTTTCCGGCACAGTTGCCCCTCTGTTGGTCTTCCTTGGTCTCTTGTGCTCTGAGGGTTTCTGGATGTCTGGAGCCTGGATCTCCTCCATACCTGCTTCATTCCCTGGTGGACGGGGATGTGGCTCTCCACACCCTCTAGAAGATCATTACGTGAAGGAACCTTTTGAATACAAGCGGGCTCATGCTCACAGGTGTACACACGGGTGCTCACACACACAAACTACACCCTTTTTGGCTCCTACCTCAAAGCACACTGTGCGCTGTCGATCCTACATGTTGCGCAATAATGTTTAATATTTAGTATTTACTGGTATATTCACAAAGATTATCGAGATGATGTTGTTTATTATATTGCTCTCTTTTTTTGCCTTTTTTCTCTTTTTTCTTTCTCAACAGGTGATCCAGGTGATTGATATATGTATTTTTGTCTGTTTGTTTTGCTTGTTTTTGTTTTTTGCCCTTTATCACCGTTTCTCTTCCCCGCTGTTTTTCTTTCCCTACCTCTCTTTCTTTCTCCCTTTTCTTTTCCCCAGTCATGTCTGTTCTGTGTGTAGCAAGTGAAAATAAAATAAAATAAACAATAAAAACAAAGGTCAATGAAATAGACCATTACGGCAAGGCTGGGATGGTCCATTTGGTAAAGTAAATCTGTTGGGCATCTTTCTTTGCCTTTAGACAATAATTCTAATGGCAAAAGAACCAAACGGGACAGGCGGAAAAAATAAATAAATAAATAAAGTTAAGTGTAACTATATACTGTAGAAACTACATGATATTCAGAGAAGGTAGATTAAATTGTTCATATCATGTTCAAGTGAAGTAAGTCAATGATATAGCAATGTTAAATCTGACGACAGCGCATGGGATTTCAGTCTTGCGTGCTTTGGATCGTGGTTTGAGGAAGGCATCCATCTCAGTCAAGTCGAGCAGCTGCCTCTACTTTTTTCGGCATACTGAAAATTCTGCATCAAGCCTTGAAATCATAGCTTTCCTACGTTTGTTAAGCGTGGATTGGTGGCATGGTGGTTAGTGCTGCTGCCTCACAGCAAAAAGGTCCTGGGTTAAAATCCACTATCTGGTTAGTTTACAGTGGTTTCTCTCTGGGTATTCTGGTTTCCTCGCACAGTTAAAAGTCATGCAGTTGTTAGGGTTAGGTTAATTGGTGATTTTAAATTACATGTGAGTGTAATCATATCTGTTATTAACCTCTGTCTCTCTTCCATAGCATGTCTTTTATCCTGTCTTCCTTCTCTCACCCCAACCGGTCGCAGCAGATGGCCGCCCCTCCCTGAGCCTGGTTCTGCCGGAGGTTTCTTCCTGTTAAAAGGGAGTTTTTCCTTCCCACTGTTGCCAAAGTGCTTGCTCATAGGGGGTCATATGATTGTTGGGTTTTTCTCTGTATCTATGAAGCGCCTTGGGGCGACTTATGTTGTGATTTGGCGCTATATAAATAAAATTGAATTGAATTGAATTGAATTAAATGGTTGTTCGTCTCTATGTGATAGACTGGTGAGCTGTCCAGGCTAACCTATCACTTCAGGGTTATGCCCCAGCACCCCTGATACCCGGATAAAGGATAGTAGTTGTTGTAGATCCAGTCAATTCTTATGTTAACCAGATTCTAGACTTTGTTGAACATTATGTAATATGAAGACAATTAGTATCTAAGTGACCAAGTAGTATTGGGGTAAAAGTTATTGAATAGTGTTGAAATAAAATGACAAATTGCGAAGGATTAAAATATTCCAAGAGCTCACCTTACTTCATCTAAACATGTTTCAATTGCGTTTTATCGACACACAATGCACAGGTTTACTGAATATGAATAAGTTGTGATTTAACTCAGTCGTTTAAGTTTCTGCCAAAGCAAAACGGTTGTGTGCAACCAATGTCCACTATTAAATTAAGTAAATCCAACATGGCCATTTTTTCAGTGTACTTACTGAAAGTTACTGAAAGCATGTAACATGCAGAATATGTGCATGAACCTTTTCTGCTTCAAAACCTTTGGGAACTATAACTTCTTTATCCAGACCATTGTTGCAGTATCCCTGGTAATACCAGATTGTCCTTTGTTACAATAAATTGACAACATGCAACTTTGTGAAGACATCAACATATCGTTTTTTCATTTATTTATTTTTTTGTACAGGTTGTTGTAGCTTTATCGTTTAGTATAACGTTTTCTGATGCTCTGGTTTTCATCACAATACTGCAGCTCCGAACATAGAATGCAGTTTTGTTTATGGGGCTGTATTGTAGGTATTTGTGGCTGTGGATGTTTATGATGTCTATGCAGGAAACATTAATATATGTGATTGTCCAAGGGACTGTCTGTAAAAGAAGGTGGAGGTGGATGAGTGGAGAGCCTAGTAAATCTGCCACAGCCTTTTTAAAAAATGAAATTACAACTTAGTATGGATTTTTACGCAATTTATTTTCATTTGTTTTGGCCAAAATCACGCAGGTTAGATGGTTCAAAATGAATGTTTTAATTCGTTGAATGTTTTAAATCTTTCAATAAGATTCTGAAAAGTAAATGATTGGTAATTACACTCTCCTCCATAGAGAACATATTACAAATGTTGAAGTTGAGGTGAAATTGTGGTACCCTGATGAATACATTCATGTAAGACAGTTTGATGGATTATGAAGATCATGACTTTTGATGCAGATTTTGGTCTGTAAATAAGTGATTTCTGATGTTATGGTTAAGGCTGAGCTCAAATCAATGTATTTCCCTGGACACAAAGAGTTTTTCAAACTGAGCGAGGTTGTAAATTCAAAGAAGTATAATAGTAATATTAAGGCAACAAATAAGGAAGTTGTACTAACCAGTGTTTCCCTTACATTTTTTCTTCTCCATGATAATTATTGAGGAACCAGAGTGGTCCTACTCTCTGAAACCTATCATGTAGTATTTATAACTGCTGCCATTATTATTTCTGTAAATCAATTAAAAAGTTAACAAGTACACAAGTTCAGAACTACAACATGTAATCATGAATACAATATTGTCAGAGTCACGTGTGCCTCTTCCAGACACAAGTGATCTGATCAAAGGTCATTTTAACACGTCAGATTGAAATTCCCCTTCATAATGACATAATCTCAACTTTCAGCAGCAAGTAAATACTATTTTACAGTAGTTTTCTGAGACAACAGTCTGTCTTGATGACTTTTTCTCCTTTAATGTGGACGCTCTTCACATGAAGGTGTGTCGGTCCTCTTTTAACCGCATCTGAAAATCTCTAAATAGGGAGAGAGGCAATTCTTGTTGCATTTACTGAGTCTGAGAGTCAATAAATATCTGAAAATGACTCGACTCTATAATATGCTTAAAAGCTTCATGGACTGCAGGTTCTAACTTATGACTGCTGCACTCAATGATGGTAAGGTTGGGGTCATTCTTTTAAAAGTAGGAGTGAGGTTGCAAAGCCAACAAAGTTTGGAGCTTGGCAATGTCTCCAACTGGGGATACAAATAATTTAGCACAGACAGAGATATACCACTTTGTTAATTAATTTCAATTTCAGTGAATAAGGGGAAAAAACTGTTCAAACTTCAGCTGTATCTATCATACAATGACTTTGACATAAAGCATGGAGCATTCCTTTCCTATTTCAATTTCTTATCTTGAGATATTGTAAAAACATGTATTTAAATATTAAAATACTAAGTTAAAAGAAAAAAATGTCAGCTTTTAATAGGTAGTTTAATAAAAAGCATCAAGGAACCAAAACAGTTGTGTTTTCAAGACAATAAAGCAATATAATTACACACAGGTACGTGGAAGGATGAACATTTTCATTGTCATGCTGTGTTCTGGTTATATGTATGTCTGAAGCACACTTCTATAGACATCATTCATGATTTGTGAGGAAACTGTTGGGTTACACTATTCCTCAAAGAGTAAACAAATATCAAAACATATTAAAGTAAAAGGCTGCGAGCACAATATATTGCTTCTTAGCTTTTGGCAAAAAAGTTCATAATCTAATCATATAGCACTTGTTCTTTGGATAAAAATGCAAAAATTATGTGCTAATCATTTGTGTTCCTTACATTAAGTAATTAATTTATTTAATTTTTTTGAGATAGATGATAATATTTTTTAAAAAGATCATCTTCAGACAAGTAATTTGCCTGTGTTAGGCCACTTACTTCCTATGAGTGGATTAGCAATGAAATGTACAGATCTCATTTGTGGTTTAACAGAATTTTTTTACAGGACCCTCTACAGATGCCCTTTTCCTGAAATTAATGATACCCCTGAAAATGCACCTGCGTTAAACAAAATTACATATTTAGACTTTTAATGACATTTATCAAGAAACACAATCATCACAAAACATTACATGTTTTACAAAAAAGAATTAAAAAATCCTAAAGGGAAAAGGCCTTCATAATAAAGTACCTTACTTGCACAGACAATGAAGATAAGATGGTGACAGAGAGCCTACATTCCCACAGTGTCATTATATTGACAGACACTGAGTGTGGCATTACTTTTCTTTAGCTGCTCAGTAGTTGCTGAGCCTCATTAAATCCTCATTTGAATGAGATTAACAGATTACGTTCTAGAGTTTTCAAGAAAAAAGAAAATGTGACTTTTTGTAAAGCAGAATAAGCTGACACATTAATAGATTTAACAGTGTGCATAATTGGTGTGTTCGAGACAAAACACACTTGTGGACGATGAAGACCTCACAAAGACCAAAATACACCAGCGTGGCATTCTTTTGTACTGTTGCTGTCTTGCAGTTTGGGAAATATAAATGTATTATAAATAAATGTATTTTACCCTGTGTATTAGTTAGCAATTTGCAAAGCTTTTCTAAAAGAAATAGTCTCTCCTTCTCCACATTTACTGTATACAGCATGACACATCCATAACGACTACTCTGCAAAGACATTGATTTAAACCTTACAAAAAGCAAGCTCAGAAATCAAATAATGGATTGAAAAATGGGGCAAATATAGGAAAAAAGGCAAGGGTAATACAGGAAAAAGTCATTATTTACTTTTCTTTCAATATATGCTCCTGTAAACTCCAGTAGGGTTGTTTTACAGTAACAATATTTATTAAATACTTCTACCCTTAAGGGATTTTTCTTGGCAGAAAGAAGCCTTTTCATGCTGAATGTTATACAAATACGTATTCACATTTTTTAAGAACAGGCTAAGGCTGTCTAAAAAATAAGAAAGAAAAATGTATTACTACTATCCCAGACTTGATTATAGCCCACCCAGAGAACAGTTTTTTTAATTTCAGAAATTATGAGAAATGTTGGGACAATTCAGTGCATATATTGGCATAAAAACCGCTTACTTTTGTGAAGCCATGAGGAGTTCTTCTTTAATTACCATTTAGTGTCACCACCCAAGAAGATTACAATAATTTAAGTTTATGTGATTGACTTTTATATAGCCATTTGTGGGGTAAAAATCAAGCGACAAAGGTCTCATTTCTATCATCACTGAAGATTATTCTTACATGTGCAGATATTTCTAGCTGTTTATAGATGTTAAAAGACATTGTAAGTCTGGGGAATAGCACAGCAAGGGAGCAAAGTAAACACAAAAGTGCTCTTTATTTGTTTTAACCTCCACTGTGCTTGCGTTATATAGGGCAGAGTCTTCTATATTTGATCAGCATCCTGTTATACACATGACATCAGAGAGTTAATGGATAACTGCATATCAAAACTGATTTGAGCAGTTTAAATTAATAATAGCATCTTTAATACATATTAATTTTGCAGTGGCTGAAAATATTTGCAGATTCTAATTAATTAGTTAAATAATTAATTAATAACTAATTAATTCTTTTTCATTTCTTGAAATGAAAGTGGGCTTAACTTTGAATTTATATTAATGTAAACAGTAAAGTAAACAGGTCAGATTGAAAGTTTACATTCACTAAAAAGCACTTTACATTACTCATTAAAAGTGATTATACATATTTACATTGGTTAAGATGTATTTTATAACTTGCTATTTGCAATTAAAAACTTTTTCTACTTACTCAGAGGTTTGAGGGGAAACAAACTCTGTGTGTTTGGGTAGTTTATTGATCCACTACAGACCAATGACTGAATACAATGCAGCCCTGCCAATATGCTCCAAAGGCTAAACATGGTCAATTCTGGCTTCAAAAAACAATGTGGTGACATAACTAAACTCAAGGACTCAAAAACAGGACTCACAAAGCAGTGAGTGATGTGGCCTTGGCTTGATAGTCCATACCTTTCCTGGGAGACTTCTGTGCTCACATGGCTGTCAATGAAGAATGACAGACAATAATAAACCACTACAGAATACTGTTATGTTATTGTTTGGATTGGTTAGAAAACCACCTTCAAGCTCATAAATGTTCTTGGCCTCGTGTCAAAAGTCAGTGTGCCAGATATGGATGGGATTCCTACTGGAATGTTAAATCCTAGGGCTGTGCTATGAAGTATAGCATCTTTATTTATAACGCACTTTACATCCAACAATGTTGGCCAAAGTGCTACAAACATAAAACAAAGAGAAAACTGTTTAAATTACATATAGAATATCTTAAAATTAAAAATAATATAATTAATAAGAAACATATTAAGAGACATCAACAAGTCCTGCTGTGCTGAAAGCCAAGGTAAATAGATATGTTTTAAGACGTGATTTAAAAACAGATAAAGAAGGTGCCTGTCAAACATTTAAAGGCAACTCATCACAGCAAACACCACAGCAAACACCCAATCACGTCTGAGCTTACGATTTGTCCTGGGCACGCTCGGGAGGAGCTGGTCTGCCGACCTGAGGGACCGGGAAGGCATTGATGGATGAAGAAGCTTAGAGAGGTACAGAGTATGGGTTACTGGGAAGGATATTATGAGACATCAAGTCATAAGACAGAGCTGTGTCTATGTTCTTGGCATGTTATCAATGGACATTTGGGGACATCACAATTTTCTTTGTGGGTATCTCAGAATTGTTGTTCTGTTAACTCACAGTAATTGCCACATGCCCATTAGGATGCATGCATGAATTTTCAGATGGTTTCGCTGCGGTCGGTATAAGAATCAGCGCCTCAAAGTCTGATCCCATGGTTCTCTGGCAAAAATGGCATAAGTTGTTTACTGCTTACTGGCAGCAAGAAGGTCCTGAGTTCAGTTCCACCATCAGGCCAGGATCTTTCTGTGTGGAGTTTGCATGTTATTTGGCTGTGCAGGTAAAGATAAGGCTCATGAAAAGACAATTGAAAAATATAAAATATATAGGCTGAAAAATATAAACCTTTGTTTGCTATTTTGAATATATTAGCTGTACTAGACCTTAAGTTTAGAGTTGAAATGCTACCCATGGTAGATTATTTCCTCCCAGTCTCACCTGTTTTCAGTATACTAGGAACAATACATTTTGCTTTTAGAGTGGAAAGACTCTCAAACGTCCTTGCGTTGCTGTGACTGGCACATTTAGGAAACGAGTAAGTACTTAGCATTTGTTTATTGTGTAAACTATTTAAAACAGCTTCCTTGCTGTCTTTAACTTGCAGAGTGTGGTGTGTGGGTGTGCATGACAGGAAGGGAGAGAGATAGAGAAAGAAGGTGCAACTTTTCTACTAGATTTTTTTATTGTCCATTTTGTAGTGTGTCTGTAAAGAACACTATTAGTCTCAAAATCGAAATCGTTTGGGTTAAAATTAACATGTCACTCTTGTTTAGTCTATGTAGTAATCTCTAAATCTTGTTTGTTTGTTTTTCAAATCTCCAAGGTTATGAAAAATCTTTAATAAAATTATGTCTGCTGAGCCTAATTATCAGTTGATAATGATTGATAATCATGCCTATGATATATGTATAGCAATTATAAAACACAGTTCCCAGGTTTAGGATTTCAAAATAATCAAACATGTCTGAAGCTGAATAATTGTTGTTCTATTGTTATTCTACAATTTCTTTTTAACAAGTTTTGGCACTAAGTGCAAATTTAGAGAGCTTTAAATCGTGTGATTTCCAACTATAAGGGTTTTTTTTAAAGCTTTCATGGAGTTTGTATCTTGTTAACCATCAGGTTATAAAGTGCCTTGAGTGATCTGTAACACCAGAAAAGTGTTTTATAAATGTAATTATCTTCTTGTGCATCTACTATTTTTTGTTTGTTTTACTATTCTGCTTTATCATTATGTATCCAAATACAGATTTTTGGCAAACGAAGTACTTTGAGATTTGATTTCTCTGTAGTCTTTCTTTGGCACCTTTGATCATTTTCAATTTGTTTTTGACTAGGTTGGCTGTCACATACTTACTTGATGTACATATGACATGGAAAGATTCAACACAAGAACTTCACTTTCTAAAAAAGGGGATTTTTTCAGAATAAATAAAAAAAAAAACCCCCACAAACTTTCAAAGGGGTTGATTTAAGGTGAAATAGACGAGAGAGCCCTGAGCAGATCATCTGAGCCAGTTTTATACCCAGGAAGGCCCAGATGAACTGCATCAACCAAGAACTCTCCTGTGTGCGTCACTTTTTATGCAGTGTAGGTCAAACTGCCTCCAAAACAGTGAGAGGGTTTTTTAAGGTTGCATTATGCAACTTTTTAAAAGCAGTTGCAATAGCAGTTTCACTGGACACAAGTGGATTTCTGTGCATTAAATTGAGCTTGATTCCCACAAAGCTTGAATGGGAAAAAGAACTGAAAACCAGCAATTTAACTGTCAAAAGCAGCAGGTAGATGTTGAGCATGTCATTCAGGTGAATAAAACAAAAAGTTTTCTTTTATTGTCACTAAAACCAATAAAAGTTTGCTATAGAAACCAGGGTAAAAACAGATTCTGTTGATGAGGTAAGATTCTTGCACTGGAAGATTTTTGGCTGCTGTTTGTAGTTTGAGCAAGCATGCATGTAGTTAAGCAGCCAATGTGGAAAACAAACATATGACATGACAGGCTGGCTTTAGCTACTGGAGGACAGCAACAGCAATCTCTATTTGAATACATCAAAAGCCTCCAAAGCTTTTGGTAACTTATCCCAAAGGATAAATCTGTTGACTTACCAAACTAGCTGATGGATTTCCCCAATTTCAGTTCTATAAAACAGATGCTGTCTAGTCTAGTCTCTGCCTTCCTTTAGCTTACTAGTTGTCCTGACGTATGTTCACTTCTGTTACACCTGTAAAAAGAACTTTTTCTTTTGTGTTTTTATTTGAATAAGGAAACTGTCTACAATGTAAATGCATTCTAGCTAGCTTCTCTTACATTTAAAAGGTAGATAATAGTTGTTATAATATGTACTACATGATGTAATGCCTTAAAAAATATAATATCTCTCTATTAGTGCTAGAAATGTACCAGAATGTGTTCTGTCCTTGTAATTACATTAATGAGAAAATTATGAGCAGCCTTTATCATGCCAGCTGCTACACAACAACTAATGTTGTAATATTGAATATTTGAAATTTTCATGCTTATTTCAAGAACTGACATTTCAGGTATTCAATTCAATTCAATTGTTATTTATTATATTACTAAATCACAACAACAGTTGACTCAAGGTGCTTTTTCTTGTAAGGTAAAGATCCTATAGTAATGTCCCCTTTGAGCAAGTACTTGGTGGCAGTGGGAAGGAAAAACATTTTAACACAAGAAAACTCTGGCAGAACCTGCAGGGAGTGGCAGCCATCTGCCACGACTGGCTGGGGGTGATGGGACAAAGACAGGATAAAAAACACTCTGTGGAAGAGAGACAGAGATTAACAATAACTAGTGATTAAATGCAGAGTGGTGTATAAGGACTTACAGAGACAAAAAAGGTGAATGAAGAAGAAACAGTGCATCATGGGAGGCCCACAAGAGCCTAGGTCTATTGCAGCGTAACTAAGAAAGAACTCAGGGCCATCTGATCCCTAGCTATATGCTTTACTAAAAAAGTAAAGTTTTAAGCCTAATCTTAAAAGTAGAGTGTGTCAGTCTCTCGAATCCAAACTGGGAGCTGGCTGAAGAGGGGCCTGAAAGATGAAGGCTCTGCCTCTTGTATCCTAGGAACCAAAAGTAAGCCAGCAGTCTGAGAGCAATGTGCTCTATTGGGGTGATATAGGACTATGAGGTGTTTAAGATAAGATGCTGCCTTATTATTTAAGAACTTGTATGTGAGGAGAATGAGTTGAAATTGAATTCTGGATTCAACAGAGAACCTGAAATATGTTTTTGACTTCTAGTCCCTGTCAAATTCTTGCTGCAGCATTTTGGATCAACTGCAGGCTTTTCAATGAGTTTTTAAGACAGTCCGGTAATAATGAATTATAATAGTCAAGCCTAGAAGTAATAAATGCTGAGGTAGTTTTTTCAGGATCCTTCTGAGACGGAGTGTTTCAAACTTTAGAGATATTGCGTAAATGCAAGAAAGTAGTCGTACATATTTGTTTTCCTCACAGTGTTACTTGGAGGCCAAGGTAATGCCATCCAGAGTAAGTACCTGGCTAGACACCATGTTTTAGGGATGAGTGCAATAAGACTTATTTACTAGAAAGAACATTAGGGGGAGGGACAACCCAGTATCATGGCAAAATGCTAATAGACACGCCACTCCACCATGTCCATTTCATGCCTTGCCTCTTCAAAATGTGAAATGGACATGCATGCAAAAATTGCACTACCAGTAGGGGGAGATAATATATTAAAATCAATGACTGTTTTCTACAGTCATTGATTTAAAGCTATGAGTCTGATAGTGAGCAAAAAATGTATTAAGTACATGTCAAGGTGTTAATCATCAGAAACGTTTAAGATAGGCAACTAAAATGTTTATACATCCAAATGTGTTTATAATGTCTGTTTATAATGTCTGTGTTTATAATGTCTGTGTTTATAATGTCTGTTTATAATGTCTGTGTTTATAATGTCTGTGTTTATAATGTCTGTTTATAATGTCTGTGTTTATAATGTCTGTGTTTATTTTCATGTTGGCTTGAAATAAAATATCTCCCTCGGCTGTTACTGCAGATTATTGCAACTTCTGCATGCGTGTACATTCCACGTTTCCAAAATGTGGAATGTACAACCATGCAGAAATCCAACACGTGGAAAAACACTAAAGCAAAGCATGAAATGGACAAGGTGGACAGGCATGTCTATTAGATGCTTTGCCATGATTTCAGGTTGGGAGGGATGCATACACACTGGACATATCATCAATTAGGTAATGACTAAGTACAGCAGTTATCAGTCTGGCTATTTCCTTAATAAAGTTGCGCTTATTTTTAAGATTTTGTACTAAATATGTAAACCTTCACAAAAACAAAACAGGCAATATATTGCTGCATGCACATGGTGGACGGTAATGTAACAATAGTTACTTAAGATCTGAGATTATGTTTCTTTTTTAAGTTTTCCATCTGCTTTTGAACATCACTGTTTTTCCATTTTTAAATCTTCAGTATGTTTCACTACAGACCCAATACCAATACAGACTAGAAATAATAAAACAAGGATAAGAATAGTACACAATAACATGAAACCTTACTTGGGGAACACAGGGGGCACAATAACAGATAATTCAACAAAGACAACAAGGAAGAAAGAAGTATTTATAACAGGGAAGTGCTGAATAAGGCACAGCTTAAAATGCTCAAGGCAATCACAACAAGTAAGGAAAACTCAAAACAAGACAATCAGTAGATGTATCTATGACATGGAAATTATTAACTTGAGCACCTTTTAATTTTTAGAGAATACTTACTTCAAAAATATGAACTCCCTCCATACTCGATGGAGAGGTTAACAGGGATAACAAAGTCTCTATGAGTACACATGCTTGGTTCTTACAAATGAGTAATAGAACATTGTAGTTCCTCTTGTTTTACGTAGTGCTCTTATTGTCTCATAGCTGCTTCTGTTTGTGTTCATACATGCTGTAGTAAGCTCTTGTGGAAACAAGTGCTCATCAGTCTTGGCACGAGTATGGAGCGATTTATAATGGTGAGCTATGGTGGCATAGGCCTGTGGCACATTGGGCTAGGTCAGCAATCTCTCCCAAGGCTTAGGTAATGAACAGATAGAGCCGTTATCATCACAGTGATAAAAGTGGGACAGTGCCACTATATCAGTACAAGAGCACGTCGGCACGGTTTGTCAAACTTTTCATTAGAACATTTTTGGATTACTTACACAGACTTTATATATAAAAAAAAATATAAAGTCACTCAGCTCATTCTTCTTCAAACCTCAGTAATTTATTTACATTTTATGCAGTTTTTTCATGTGTGGGCACTGTATGACTAAATGCAGTGTTGGGTGTAATGTGTTATAACATATTACACTTCTGTAATTACATTAAACTTTTCAGTAATGCAGTAATGCAACAGTTACAGTACTAAATTCAGTATTTACATTGTTATAATTATGTCATTATTTTGGTTACTAAGATTATTCAGTAATCTGCACACCTTTTTATTGCACAAAAAGACATGAGTGCAATGGTAAAGTGGAAACTGCATTCAGGACAGAAACAAAAATTACGCAACTTCAGCTCTTTACAAGCATTTGCATTAACAGCATGCTAACCCAAAGCTAGCCAAGAACTGGGAGTGTTTTTAAAGCTAAGTGCATGCTGACCCAGGCCCAGCAGCCAGAGCCTGATCTTCAATAAATAAAAAACTAACAAAAAGTCAGGCCGTTTTGATTGCTTTTAAGTGTCTTTAGTTTTGGAGTCTTTTTAACATTTCTTTTTCAAAAAACTAAAAGGTAGCTCATATTTGTGTTGCCCAAGTTTCTGTGATAATCTGTTTCAGGTCATTTTATGGAGTAACAAGAAAGTAATGTAGCAAATATTGTAAAGAAAAAAAATAAAAAAAATTCTCTGGCAAGTAATGTGTTGTATTACTTTTAACAAAAGTAAAAAGTAATGTGCATTACATTAGTTTTCTTGATTAACGACCCAAACATTCACTAAATTTTACTAATAAATGTGAGTTTGATGTTGTTCCTTTGATAATTACACTGACTTCAGTTATTCAGTGTCTACCTGTGATGCAGTATACTGTCTTGTTGAGTAACACCAGTACATTCTTTCAATTGGGATGTAAATGACCATCCTTAAAATCTTACATCTCTTGTTAAATCACTTTATTTTTTCATGAAGCTTAAAGTAAGTATGGTTACATCCAAGCCGAAAGCTCTTGGATCATGGGAAAGCTTTTGAATGCAGTTTAAAATACAAAGAGTGCCATTGAAATTTCCCCCATCCATTTCATTTCCTTTGTGTAAGTTTCATGATATATGTTTCTGTTTATTCTTCCCTATTTGTATTACCAGTTATTTGCTTCTCTTTACACCCACTCAGTTATTTTATATAATTACCCTCCTTCTCATTCTCAGCAGTTTTCGTTCTCTCTTGTTAGCCTTTCCCAGTTTTTTCTCTGATTCGTTTTTGCCTACATGTCACACCCCCACGCAACTTCATCATTCCATCTTTGTACTGATGCAGCTGCAAAAATAAGACTTGGCTGTGACTAATCTGCTGGCAAAGCCTCCGAGGGCCCCATGTGGTGGAGCATCTTCACAGAGGACACATGTGATTGATTGAACCAAGGGAAAACTTTGTCAGGCTGGCTATCATGACTGGATCTTATTCCTGATAATAAATTCCTTCTTCCTAGTACTATGGGAGGGGTGCAAGTGTCACATGCTGCATTTTTAAGACCCCTGGGTTATTATTATGGTTAATCTACATCTTCAGATTATGCTTCCTCTTCTATATAAGTCAATTTCTCTTATGGTTGTGTTATTCTATCTCTTTGCAGTCATATTTAAATATATATGCATATATATTTATATATTGTTATATTGTCTGAGTGTGTATCGACAATAATTTAACAAACACAGCTAGTGCGCATATAAGATGAGTACAGGGAAAGAATGAGAGAATTAACTTTATTGGTAAAGTGTCATGACAAATCGATTTCTTCACGTAAATCCCAGATAGTGGACAAGACATAGCAAGTTGACTGTTTCTCTCCCTAAATGGCCCATTTTCTCTTTTCCTTCACAGATTAACGGCACAGAGTCATCAAGAATCACATGGTAGATCCCAGTGCCAAAACCAGTGGGGCTACTGCACCAACTCTCTCTCCCTCCCCCCCTCTCTATCCCACACATGTTCATTAATCAAGCTTGCTACTGATCACTCTGGAGCATACGTCCATGTATTTTATTGCAGGCTAAGTCACCCATTGTAAGAGATTCATGTCGATTTGTCAATGACTGCAAGATTCATGGCAAGATTAGACACAAATGTCTGAGAAAATACATTTATCTAGGTTACTGTAAAGTCATGAAAGTTAATTTTACTGTGCTAAAATAAATATTCACCAACAGCCACATGGATCTTGCAATCAATGCATAATTTGTAATGATTAATAACAAAGATCATTGTGATCTCAATTCATAAATGCTATTCAAAAACTAACGTAGGCACATGACTTTTATTCCAAAAGTTACGGGGAAAATAAAAAGTTCCTAAAACGCTATCCCACAAAGACATCAGAATATCCCAACACTCTATTTTAAACATTCATTCCCATGAACAGAAAGGCCGGTCTACCTTGACCGCTGTCAGTATCACACTTCCACATTCTTGTACACTGCCCTGCAGTCCTTGTATCTGATAAAGAAACACCTGATTAAAAGCCCTGTTCCCTGGTTTCATGAACAGAAATATATAATTTTTTACATGTTTAATTCTGTGAAAGATCTCCCCACAAGGTAGTAGGACACAAAACAGATATGCAACATCTTTTAACCTTCCCATTTATTTTTGGTAATTTTCAGTTTCTTCAACATAGGCATCCAAATGCATATATTACTGAATTGATCCTTCATGCTTTGCTAGATGTCTTTAGATGTGGGAACAGTCTTGGAAATTAGACGTGTGATTATGTGTGGTTGTATAATTCATGTAAACTGTGGCATTTACAGTCATACAGGGAGTGCAGAATTATTAGGCAAGTTGTATTTTTGAGAAATAATTTCATTATTGAACAACAACCATGTTCTCAATGAACCCAAAAAACTCATTAATATCAAAGCTGAATGTTTGTGGAAGTAGTTTTTAGTTTGTTTTTAGTTTTAGCTATTTTAGGGGGATATCTGTGTGAAGGTGACTATTACTGTGCATAATTATTAGGCAACTTAACAAAAAACAAATATATACCCATTTCAATTATTTATTTTTACCAGTGACACCAATATAACATCTCCACATTCACAAATATACATTTCTGACATTCAAAAACAAAACAAAAACAAATCAGCGACCAATATAGCCACCTTTCTTTGCAAGGACACTCAAAAGCCTGCCATCCATGGATTCTGTCAGTGTTTTGATCTGTTCACCATCAACATTGCGTGCAGCAGCAACCACAGCCTCCCAGACACTGTTCAGAGAGGTGTACTGTTTTCCCTCCTTGTAAATCTCACATTTGATGATGGACCACAGGTTCTCAATGGGGTTCAGATCAGGTGAACAAGGTGGCCATGTCATTAGTTTTTCTTCTTTTATACCCTTTCTTGCCAGCCACGCTGTGGAGTACTTGGACGCGTGTGATGGAGCATTGTCCTGCATGAAAATCATGTTTTTCTTGAAGGATGCAGACTTCTTCCTGTATCACTGCTTGAAGAAGGTGTCTTCCAGAAACTGGCAGTAGGACTGGGAGTTGAGCTTGACTTCATCCTCAACCCGAAAAGGCCCCACAAGCTCATCTTTGATGATACCAGCCCAAACCAGTACTCCACCTCCACCTTGCTGGCGTCTGAGTCGGACTGGAGCTCTCTGCCCATTACCAATCCAGCCACGGGCCCATCCATCTGGCCCATCAAGACTCACTCTCATTTCATCAGTCCATAAAACCTTAGAAAAACCAGTCTTGAGATATTTCTTGGCCCAGTCTTGACGTTTCAGTTTGTGTCTTGTTCAGTGGTGGTCGTCTTTCAGCCTTTCATACCTTGGTCATGTCTCTGAGTATTGCACACCTTGTGCTTTTGGGCACTCCAGTGATGTTGCAGCTCTGAAATATGGCCAAACTGGTGGCAAGTGGCATCTTGGCAGCTGCACGCTTGACTTTTCTCAGTTCATGGGCAGTTATTTTGCGCCTTGGTTTTTCCACACGCTTCTTGCGACCCTGTTGACTATTTTGAATGAAACGCTTGATTGTTCGATGATCACGCTTCAGAAGCTTTGCAATTTTGAGACTGCTGCATCCCTCTGCAAGATATCTCACTATTTTTGGCTTTTCTGAGCCTGTCAAGTCCTTCTTTTGACCCATTTTGCCAAAGGAAAGGACGTTGCCTAATTATTATGCACACCTGATATAGGGTGTTGATGTCATTAGACCACACCCCTTCTCATTACAGAGATGCACATCACCTAATATGCTTAATTGGTAGTAGGCTTTCGAGCCTATACAGCTTGGAGTAAGACAACATCCATGAAGAGGATGATGTGGACAAAATACTCATTTGCCTAATAATTCTGCACGCCCTGTATATCACCCATTGCAAGCAGGTCTCATGATAATTTATAGGAAATCATCTGAAAAACCTAGCACTTTGCTTATGTGAATCACCTACTGTATGATTTACGTAAAGAGGGAAACAAGTCTCACTACAACGAAAATGAAAACAAAACACAGTAGCTGTTATCTACCATATAGTATTACATTTTAACGAAAATACTTTCTGTGACTCATCTCTTACCAACATTTCAATTTTTGTGTATACTAAACACCCTGAGTTGGCTCTGACTGGATGTAGTGCTTACAAGTTCTCTGCTGGGAGGAGTTTAGATCTTTATGTACATTTCTTGTAAAGGTCTTAAGATTTGCTCTTGTTTTTAATAAATATGCAATTTCAAATTTATTTTGAAGGACATTTCCTGAAGTGCATAGAGCTTTAGTCTGACTATATCTCATGACAACTACCCTGACAACACTAAAATGATCATGAATAAATACAGTATATTGTGTTATACATCTTACATTAGGAGCTGATCACTGACAACGCAGAAATGTAAATATAAATTTTATCACTTATACAGACATTTGTTTGTCTAATTTTCTTAATTACCCTGAATCATACACAATGAAGTCATTAGTCACCTTTTCCTTCTGCCTATATGTAGTGGCCCCATTTGTACTGCACACTTGTGAAATGCTGACTTCCATTCATTTAACCACAATAAAGCGGCTAAAACTAGCCACAACCTCTAAATTAAACTCCAGTAACTGCTTTTGTCACTCAAGTAAAACAAGGTGAATCTTTTTTGTTTGAATTTTTTTGACACAGCAGCAACCTATACAAGCATATACAAGTGTCTATAAAAGAAATTTGTCAAGGCATATTTACAAAAACATGCAGCCAAGACTCTATCACAGCCAGGAAAAAGAACATTTCATTGGGTTGTCATCTCAGTTTCGCTCTCTGTGTAACAGCTTTTCTCTATCCAGACATTTGAATGGAGGTGTAAATGTAATGAATGTAAAACTCCAGTATACAAGGAAACATTCATGCCTTTCGAATGAGATGTCAGATAACCCTAAAATGGTGTTTCTGTGTCTGTGTTATGGTCTGTGGGTCTTATATTCTGGAGTTTTGAATTCTTTATATTTGAGTTTGACTTTCTGGTTAAATATTTCCTATTATTTTTGTTTACTGTATTTTCAAATGCCAGTCTGTTCTCTTCATTACTTTTTAAATTTTAGTTTTGGAAATATTAGTTTTTTTTCTTTCTGCTTACTATTTATCTATTTGATATTTCTCATTTTACTTAAATAGTTGTCTCTTGCCTTGATTTGATTTTTTCTAAACTTTTCCACTGAATTACATGAAGGAAAGGTTAACTATTTAGTGACTCCAGACATGGGAAGGAACAAAATACAAATATTTGTTGCTGTACTTAATTATCAAAGTGATTTGAACTTAAATGGATGCCACATAAAAAAGACTATCCTATTTGTGCCCTCCTCACTGGTGCCATGTTTTGATGCATGCTCCAGGTAAGAAAAACCCAAAAGTTGATTCTGTTCATCTGGACGTAGCGTTTTCAGTGGGAGAAACATTTTGTTACTCATCCAAGTGACTTCTTCAGTCTCAGCTCACTGCAGGTTTCCCCAACCTTAAGAACAGGACATTTGCATAATGACTAAAATCAGCACCACTGAAGGAAATCAGTGGTGCTGATATGCAAATTGTCATGAATATAGATCAACAACCAATGATCAAAGACCACTAATCAATGGCCATAAGTACCATTCACAGAGAATTGAGGTTGGCTCCAATAGTTTCAGTCACTGTGAAAATGTACTGATTACAAGGTTGGGGAAACCTGCAGTCAGCTGAGATTGAAGAAGTCACGTGGATGAGTGATGAAACGTTTTATCCCACTGAAAACGCTACATCCAGATGAACAGACTCAAACTTTTGGGACTAACTGGTGCTAATTTCACATTAGCAGATGAAAGAAACACAAATATATAATTTATGCATCATTTTGTAGCAGGGGTTAAAGTGGGCTGTACCAGTCCAATACGGCATTTTTATCTGTAGTGGTAGAGGACGAGAGAAGCAAGCATAAAGAAAGCCATGTGTGGAGGGCAATTTCAAGTGAAATATTGAAAAAATATCAGCCAATACACAAACTGTGTGTCTGCTAGCTAAAGGAACAGCTCATTTCCCAGGGAGAGAAAGAAATGCGAGATAGCGTCACATAAGATAGGGAAAAAGATGTAAGGCAGACAGGACAGGACAGGACAGAAAGAAGAGAGATTATTTTTAAAGGAAACTTACTCTGTTTTTACAGTGGAAATTTAAAGTTACCTTTGCTAACAGTTCACTATGATGGATTGCTGCACAGCAGCTGTGATATTCATGGTCAGTGTTAGGTTACATCAAGGGTAGCATACATCTAGGAAAATTTAAGCTAATGATGGTTGGATTAACTCACTGAGTTCTACCTTTATTTTAGCTTGTGTGGGAGGGAAACAGCCATGATAACTCATGTGACATCAACTATAAAATCACGGAAGAGCGGTGAATCTCAGAGCAACAGCAGCGCAACTCAGCAGCATAACATTTTTTTAAGTGATTCTTTTCCCCATGCTGCAGCGCTACAGCCTTAGGTTTCTATCCATCCGTCCGTCCATCCCTTTTTTCTCCCTTATATGGAGTCGGGTTGCAGGGGCAGCAGCCTAAGCAGAGAAGCCTAGTTAGATGTCGGAATTGACAAATTCACGCTCAAATAGCTCCTCTCCATGTGGTGAAATAGTGGCATTGCTCTGAGCCTCTCTTGAATGACTGACCTTCACCCCCTAAGAAAGCTCATTTCAGACTCTTGTATCTAAAATCTTATTCTTTCTGTCACTATCCACAGCTCATGACTATAGGTAAGTGTAAGGACATAGCTCAACTGGTAAATTGACAATGTCACTTTTTTGATCAGGTGTGTCACAGCTGATTGGTACCAATCAATGAAATAATCTCCTGCTCCCCTCACTCATGAACAAGATCCCGAGATTAAGTTAAGGGACTCCTCATCATTATCCTAGAGTGGGCAGTCCACCCTTTTCCCCCTAAGAAATATACCTTCAGGTTGGGAGTTGCTAATTTTCATTTCCGCCACTTCACACTCAGCTGTGCACCACTCCAGTGTAAGGTTGAGGTGACCATGTGATGAACTCAACAGAACTGCATCATTTACAAAAAGCAGAGATACTGAGGCCACCAAAGTGGAAAACTTCTGCCACTTGGGTCTGTCGAGATAATAAAATTTATGATCAGAATCACTCACTGGGAACAAATGGTAAATGGCCTGTGTTTATATAGTGCTTTACTGGACGCTTTACAAGACTTGGTACCGGAACCAAATGGCTTGTAGCAACAGAGCAGACGCACCATAGTCCCAAAACACCTTCCATAGGATACCAGAGAGAACAGCGCTTTATCTTCTCAGTGATATTCCTGTGTATATGGGAGTTGCCCGACCAGTCTGGAAGGCATTTGATCTTAGGTTTTCCCCGCTTGCCATATCTCACTGAATATATTTAATTTCCTGTTTAGGTGTGGAGGCAAAGTTGCATCTACAATGTAGGCATCAGCAAATAGAACTTTTTTTTTTTTTTATAATTTCCTTTTGTCCAGTTAGCATTGCACAAAAATAGCCTTCTAGAAGAACTACTTTTTACTTTCGGTATATTTAATTGCCTGTACTTTTTCACTTTTACTTGAATGAAGAAACTGAATCGGGATATCATCTTTTGCGACACAGTTTCTAACAGGTATTTATACTTCTGCTTAAGTGAAGAGTATAGATACAGACTTTACATGTACTTTCACCAATATAGCATAAGCAGGCATGCTTGTGTATCTCAGAATAAACGTCAATGATATTTTGCAATGTTACATGGTTGGTTGCAAAACAATGTGCCACAAGAAAAACTTGAGTTACTATATTTTAATACCTGCTATGTATTATGTTAATATATACAGTATTTACCTTTGAGTATATCTTGACACAATGGACTGTTAATCTGTTAAAAATATGGATGTTTGTTCTATGAAATATGTTACTGGGAATCTATGTAGTTTTTATATTTACAGAAGCCAGTGATGAGTGCTTTAACTTCTGTTTTTGCAAAATATATGTGAAATTGATCAGTTGGCACTGATCAATATGAGGCTGTAAATATTGTAGAAAAACCTATTCAGAAATAGGACAATTTCACTATAACCAAGGTGACCGTGTTGGGAGCTCTCTTTCAGTATATGCTACAGTAAGATCGTAGAGATACTGCTTTTTTTTTTCTAATTATAACACTAACAAGCACAACCCTGTAGTACAGGAAATTGGTGCTTCTCTTGTATTCCTGTATCCTCTCTATGGATCATTAACTGGTAGGTTAAGGCCTGAAACAAGTTAGCTTTAGCCTCAGTCTTTTTGCACATCATTACACCACTCTTAATTAGGACATCATGCAGTATTTAAATTCATAGTTGAGATTCTATTGTAATTTTTCTTTCTTTTGTTTTTTCCAAACGAGAGTTGGAGAGCTGCAGGGACACAAGCAGGCAAGGGTGAGAAAACTGACCTCAATTAGGTGGATTATTATTATTGATTATTTTAAAGACACACACACACACACACACACACACACACACACACACACACACACACACACACACACACACACACACACACACACACACACACACACACAGATAAATCTTCTAATGTCCTACTGTTAGGGTGGTATAGAGGAAAATCCCCTGAAGCGCAGATGCAGAGAGCAGATAGTCAGCAGAATCAACAACGAGTACCACATCTTGCATTCGAAATGATCCACAAACAAGCAGTATGGGGAACTGTTCTATCTTCTGCATGAACATTAAATACGCCTACCATTAGCACTTCAGGCCAAGTTTGCAATCACAATTTTATTAAACATGGTGTGGTTACACTTTACCTCACTGTTCATAACTAAGAAGCATTTAAAGGATTTCAAATATTGTATGTAGTTCTTTTATGTTGCTTATGTAGCAGAATTAATATTATATTTTAATACTGGTTTGTCAATCACCAGTAACCTGACTTCCCTAGCTGTTGCAGGTAGGAGTCATGTAAATGTCAAGTTGCCTCAGTTTGAATTGGCTACTTTTTGTAGAGATCGTTTGTGGATTGCCTCCCTTGAAGCCTTCCCTCCATCAATTGCTGGTATATTTTTATTTTGTAGCGTATGTTCAGTTAGTTTACTTGGCAGTACACTGGTGTGTATAGGTTGTAGATGCAGAAACCTCCTATTGGCCACTTTACTTGAAAATCATTGATTTGTAAATTTCCACTGCTACACTACTGCAATGAGGCCTTTTTTCTAGCTGCAGATCATCAGTGTATTTCTGCAGTAGGCTTAACCACAGAGGGTGTATTTGATTTTAAGTTCTGGATATATTAATCAGAGGTGGGACCAAGTCATTGTTTTGCAAGTCTCAAGTAAGTCTCACGTCTTTATCCTCAAGTCTCAAGTCAAGTCTCAAGTAATGTCAGGTAAGTCAGAGTCGAGTCTCAAGTCACTGGTGTAAAAGTCCGAGTAAAGTCATAAGTCTGAAATTTTGAATTTCAAGTCCTTTTGAGTATTAAAAAAAAGAAAAAAAGAAAAAAGAATGTTGCAGTTATGCTAAATGTAAATATTAGACCATGTAATTTTTAAATCTGTGTTTTTCTCAACACATGACAAAATACTGAACTTAGAAAATATACACAAATTGTGAAATTGCACCTCTTTAAAATGCAGCTCAATTAAACCTAGCTCCAAGAATAATTTTCACCGACAGTTCTGAGATAAGCCGCATGTTATTCTTGGATGCGGTTGTAGGACCGGCTTTAAAATCGCATGACAAAAATATCATACACATTAAAAAAAAACTGCATCACCAACGTAGCCTGGACAACATTTGCTAGTTAGATGAAGTCAGCTATCTCATTGTAGCACATTTATATGCATATTTATAATTATACGGTTCTTGGAGTGAGTGCATACACTCATGAAGTTTAGTAACTTCAGGTCACTGCAACAAGCCCAGGTACAGTTTACCGACGGATGGGTACAGGACCTTGAAATGCACCGTGTAGAACGAAAGACCATCGTATGTATCATAAGTTTACCAGTCTCACAAATTGTCTTCATAAATACACATTCGTTAACCGTTTATTAATATAACCTTTGAGCTCAACGGTAATTAATTAGTAGTGGAAATAATTTCTGGTACGCATTACAGAAATGTAGCAGTGACAATAAGACTGTATGCTGTAATCATACTGGGCAATTAGTGATACAAAAAACCTGTTTTATCCTGTGAATAAAAGTATATGTTTTTGTCAATGTACCATAATAACAGAAGCGAAACGCAATATTCTGTCAGGACAATTCACTATTTATGCACAATAAATAGTGAATAAATAAACAATTTCTATTCAGCGCCATACTTGCTTGTAACCTATATCACCAATTATGTTATGAAAATGACGTATTAACTGCTAAAAAACACTGACCTTCGTGTAAATGCTTGGAGCAGACTAACATGTGAGCTGGAGTGTTCTGGGACGTTATATTTGATCTTTGAATGGCTGCAATCCAGGCCATCCGTCGCGTCTTTGTTACTTCGGAAACATGGCTTGAACAATCCGATAACAACCGATCTCTTTACCCGTCGGCTTCCCGTGGCTGTCATGCGACCGGCTATTGCAGTTAATAATACAACAGCTTCTTGACATTTTTGTGTTTCTTTTTATTGCTGTGTGACTGATTTCAATTGAAAGCCTGCGTGCGCTAGTACCTCTTGCCACGAGTTCCCAGAATCCTTTGTGGTTCTACCCCTGAATGACATCACATTTTCAATCTCTATATCTCACCACAAGTACTAAAAGAACATTCTGAAAACATTCACATTTTTGAATCATCTACATGCAAAATAGATGGTGGTCTGAGATGCCCGGAGAAAGATAAGCGCAATTTCAACAATATATTATTACATATGCATTACAACTGACAGTGGATCTACATGTACAAAGGCAAAAAAATATTCAATCAATTATTTTGTAGTATAAATAAATGTTTGTTCTGTATGATTCAAACAAGTTGTCCAATTCCAGAACTCTGTATGTGTGACTTTTCAACAACAGCGGTGTATTTATATGAAAAACTGAAAAAGAAATCATTGCTATTTGCAAACTTTGCAATGCCAGTGCATCTAGCTCAGTGTGCTAGATTGAATTCATGCTTGAGACGACTGAAAATAGCAATCTATTGTTCAAACTAGTATTTTTACAAGTGAGGTGCAGTTCAAACTTTAAAAGTTATGGACAAATATTTTGTCAACACACTGTGAACATCCTGTAATTTGGCACAAATGGAACATTATCTTTTGCTTCCTGGGTGCATGCAAAGGCCTGTTGCTTTCATAATTACAAGGTTGACTTTCTTTTTTTTTTTTGTATTTCACAAATAATTCACTATGCAAAGAACTATATGTAAATAAATATGGGTATTTGCACCTCTCTTTTATACCCTTGTGTTGGGTTTGTGTTCCTATTCTCTACCTTCTTTATGAGTCTTTTCTTGTTGTGTTGTACTGTTCACAATTTGTCACTGCAGTATTAATAATCACTTCAAAGTGAATTGGTTTGAGGAGTCAGATCTTGAAAGCCCAAGAAAGCACAATCAATTAACATTATTAGGGAGACTTGCTTTCTCACTGACCAGAAAAATAGACTACTACTAATTCCCCTTCAGAAGAGTAACACCATTTCAGCATCACAAATTCTTAGAGTGGCTTTAGGGCTGCTCCCCTCTGCAGCCTGTCAGCATACTCTCAGTGATGTCTTACTCTAGAGTTCACTGTGTGATGTCCATCCAGTAAAGCAAGGATTCCCATGTAAAGCTGCCTCAGTTTATCATCCAGACCATGTTTCTCTGTGTTCTCTCTGGCTCTGTTCTCCCTGGTGACCATGGTATGACATGTGTCAGTGGTGCGTGTTAGTGCTGGCCGATGGAATGGGGAAAGGGCAGGGTTAGCCTCCCTTGTATCAGAAGCAAATGATTCACTGGGGTGAGAAGGACATTCTGCTACAGTGAGCAGTTTCTTTAGAGTGCTCTTTTTCCTCGCACACATTTCAAATCCCTCACTTAATGGTGTCTGTTCTTTCCACTAAACACTATTTATCAAACTGCCATACAAAAATGAAATGAATGAATAGCTAAATTATGAAACAACGTCAAACTATAATATAATGAAGATAATAAATAAGGAATTTTAACTCATGTCGAGGACAAACCCCATTAAGTATTGAACAGTAAATTTAACAAATAACTTTGGTTTACTTAGATGTGACTATAAACTAGACAGCAATGCAATATACTGCAAAGAGCACATAAATACACTAAAGAAACTATAGAAACTATTATAACACTTAACATTTACAAAACAAAAAACAACTTCTGTGATCAGTGGTAAGCTCTTTTGGTTAAATTAACGTTCAAGTTATGTTCAACCAGAACTGACTCATACAGTGTGCTGTCCAACTACAAAGGAAATCACAAGCATGTATAGCCATGTCAAACAGCTAAACTGTGGAGATCAACAATATTAATTCCATATAAAGAGGTGGAGATGTAATTAAAAAAAATGTAGAAATAAGAATTCTGCCAAAATACTTTTTTGGTGTTCACACCAGAAGTGGTGGTGATAAACAGCAGGTGTGCTCAAAACATCATACACTACCAGCAGCAATAAATAAAGAAACGGGTGTTCTGCAGCATGCGAACTGTGAATTGTTTTCTGTGTTAAATATTTTTCAGCCTTGCACTTGCCCTGCATGGCGGTGAGAATGTAAGTGGATTTTTTTCCTGTTTTACACTAGAAATAAGTATAGTGCACCCAGAAAATATTCACAGCACTTCACATGTTCCACACTGTGTCATGTTACAGCCTTATTACAAAATCATTTTTCACCTCAGAATTCTACATACTATATCCCATAATGACTAAGTAAAAAAGTTTACTTGAAAACATTGAAAACATGGGCGATCGTGGCTCAAGAGTTGGGAGTTTGCCTTGTAATCGGAAGGTTGCTGGTTCGAGCCCCGGCTCGGACAGTCTCGGTCGTTGTGTCCTTGGGCAAGACACTTCACCCATTGCCTACTGGTGGTGGTCAGAGGGCCCGGTGGCGCCAGTGTTCGGCGGCCTCGCCTCTGTCAGTGCGCCCCAGGGTGGCTGTGGCTACAATGTAGCTTGCCATCACCAGTGTGTGTGTGAATGGGTGGATGACTGGATATGTAAAGCGCTTTGGGGTCCTTAGGGACTAGTAAAGCGATATATAAATACAGGCCATTTACCATTTACATTTATATGTTATGTGTACACACACACACACACACACACACACACACACACACACATATATGTATATATAAAAACACCCAGCACGCCCCTGCAAGTACCTGGGGATCCCGCAGGCGAATGGGAACCATGAAGAGGCCGCTAGAAAAGCTGCAACCACCAAGTACCTGCAGAGGGTCAGGCAAGTCCTGAGGAGTCAGCTGAATGGTAAGAACAAGATCCGGGCCATCAACACGTACGCCCTGCCCGTGATCAGGTACCCTGCTGGGGTAATAGGCTGGCCAAAGGAGGAGATAGAAGCCACTGACATAAAGACAAGAAAGCTCCTTACCATGCATGGAGGGTTTCATCCCAAGTCTAGCACCCTGAGGCTGTACGCTAAGCGGAAGGAAGGGGGCTGGGGACTGGTGAGTGTCAGCACCACAGTCCAGGATGAGACAACAAACATCCAAGAATACATTGGGAAGATGGCCCCAACTGACCGAGTGCTCAGTGAATACCTCAGGCAGCAGAAACCCAAGAAAGAGGAGGGAGACAAGGAACCATCATGGAAGGACAGGCCCCTGCACGGTATGTACCACCGGCAGAAAGAGGAGGTGGCTGATATCCAGAAATCCTACCAGTGGCTGGACAAAACTGGACTGAAAGACAGCACAGAGGCACTAATCATGGCAGCACAAGAACAAGCTCTGAGCACAAGATCCATAGAGGCTGGGGTCTATCACACCAGGCAAGACCCCAGGTGCAGGCTGTGTAAAGATGCCCCAGAGACAATCCAGCACATAACAGCAGGGTGCAAGATGCTAGCAGGCAAGGCATACATGGAACGCCATAACCAAGTGGCCGGCATAGTGTACAGAAACATCTGTGCCGAATATAACCTGGAAGTCCCGAGGTCAAAATGGGAGATGCCCCCACGCGTGATGGAGAATGACCGAGCTAAGATCTTGTGGGACTTCCAGATACAGACGGACAAAATGGTGGTGGCTAACCAACCGGACATAGTGGTGGTAGACAAACAGAAGAAGACGGCCGTAGTGATCGATGTAGCGGTTCCGAATGAGAGCAATATCAGGAAGAAGGAACACGAGAAGCTGGAGAAATACCAAGGGCTCAGAGAAGAGCTCGAGAAGATGTGGAGGGTGAAGGTAACGGTGGTCCCCGTGGTAATCGGAGCACTAGGTGCGGTGACTCCCAAGCTAGGCGAGTGGCTCCAGCAGATCCCGGGAACAACATCGGAGATCTCTGTCCAGAAGAGCACAGTCCTGGGAACAGCTAAGATACTGCGCAGGACCCTCAAGCTCCCAGGCCTCTGGTAGAGGACCCGAGCTTGAAGGATAAACCGCCTGCAGGGGCGTGCTGGGTGTTTTTTTTAAATATATAACGTACCTCAGCATTCACAGCATTTGCTCCATACTTTGTTGAAGCACTTTTCACAGCAATTACAACCTCAAATCTTTTTGAGTATAATGTCACAAGCTTGGAACACTTATTTTGAGGCATTTTCTCTCGTTTGTATAACCCCTCAACCTCCATCAGGTTGGATGGGGCAGTGCACAGGCATTTTCAGATTTCTTCACAGATGTTTAAGTGGGTTTTAGTTGGAGTTCTGACTGGGCCACTCAAGGACATTCACAAAGTGGTCCCAAAGCCACTCCTTTGTTATCTTGGCTGTGTTCTTATGGTTGTTGGTCTGTTAGAATCTTTGACCCCAGTCCGAGGAGTCTGGAGCAGGTTATCATCAAGGATATTGGGGTATATATAGATTCATCTTTCCCTTGATCTTTACTAGCCTTCCAGTTCCTGCTGCCATAAAAAATCCCCACAGTGATGCTGTCACTACCATGCCTCACTGTAGGGATGGTAGTGGCCAGGTGACGAGCGGTGCCTGGTTTCTTTCAGACATGACGCGTAGCATTCAGGCCAAAGAGTTCAATATGTTTCATCAGACCAGAGAATTTTGTTTCCAATGGTCTGAGAGACTTTCATGTGCCTTTTGGCAAACTCCAGATGGGCTGTCAGCAGTGTTGGGTAAGTTACTTTAAATTAGTAACTTAGTTACATTACTAGTAACTTCTATCAAAAGTAACTCAGTTACTTCAAGTTACTCGTTACTTTCAAAGTAACTAGATACTAGGGAAAGTAACTTTGGTTTTACTCAGAATTCTCTTGTTAATGTGTTGCTTCCGTAACTGGATACCCAGCAAGAGTGCCAGTCTTCTAGCTTGCTTACTTGCCACAAGTGCACTGTGCCACCTACCAATAGAAAGAAAAAAATAATGTGCATATTTCCACGAGAGAAATCCCACGACTGGACCGTCGTTGACGTTTATATCTGATCCAGATAGTCTTCTTACCTGAAGTTCAGTTCACCTGACACTCGGACCGGCGGCGGCCTCGGGTCTCTCCTCCTCCTGCCTGCCCTTTCCCTCATCCACCACTTGCTAATGTTACTCAATCTGTGGAAGCTCCACGATAGCCACCGCGAGAAGTAACGAATAACGACCCTATCTAAATCCCAGTAACGATTAACGCGTTCCTGAAATTTAATGTTGCTGAAACAACAAAGGGATAAAATAATAAATCTATCTGATCGAGAAATCACTCATCTTTGGAAAAGAGAGTTTATTACAGAGAAATGGCTCTTTCCAAAATAAAAGCTATACTATACGCTTCTTCTGGGGTATACTCTCAGCAACATATTAAACATAACAGGTTCCCATAAGGAGAATCATGTGCTAACGGCTGTCTAAATGACTCGGGTAAAGTTTGTGGCATGCGTGCTTGTTGTTTTTGTCTGCTTCCACTTGTCTTTGCACTAGGATGATGTCGGCGTAAATGTGCAGTCATATTCATTTTGTTCCCACTAGTGCTGTCAGCGTTAATCTGAAATGACGTTAACGCCACAACACGGCAAATCTCCGTTAACGAGCTACCGCGGATCGCCCCGTGCGTGGGGCTGGACGGCGTCAACACGTTAACGAGCAAACTGCGCTAACGCAGTAGTTCCCACCCATGTAATTGAGCATTGCGTGGCACATCCAACATACTGTTTTACTTTTGTCCATGACGCGCTTACCTTCAGGGTCATACGTCACATGAAAACCAAAATAGTTCCAAAGGCCAGATCTGAATGAGGGTGGGGGAGGTTCAATTTTCCATGTTGCAACAAGCTTAGCTTCTGTCTTGCTAGCTTGCGCTGCACTCAGTGGATCTGCTCTCGACAGTGCAGGCTGGGTATCGTCACTGATTTCTAGAATCGATTCGATTCACAAGGTCCTGAATCGATTCGATCCACGATTCGATTCAATTCGATTCAATTGGATTTGAATCTGGGAAATTTTGCCTCAGTCAGAAATATTATAATTCAGATCAGTACATTTACATATTTTTGTTTCTATAAAAAGGAAGCTGAGACTTTATCAAAGGTGTGAGCATCACAGCAGATGCCTTTGTGTCAAAGTAGCTGAAGATAAAACACAGAAAAACATGAAGGTGATTTTCCTGGCCTGGGATTTTATAAAAATATTCCACAGTACATCAAAAATGAAAGAAAACCATTAATCAGCATATGAACATTACCTCTGAAGTTACAGCGGTTTTATTAGAGACACGGCTAAGCGTTTTGCATTTTGCATAATTTTAAAAAGTTTAAATTTGTTCAGTAGCCCATTGAACAGCAGAAATTAGGCTTTCTTTTCGGAAGTAAGTAAAAGGGAAAAAAACACTGGCCGACAGCGCTGTAAATAATGGTAGTCTTGTGCATAACAAGCAAGCGAATAATGCAGAAAACAGATTTCGGGGATAGACGGGAAACACTGAGAGAGAGAGAACTGTGCATGAAGTGTGATTTTATCGTGGTGGAAGCAAAACAGCAAAAGTAAGAGGGAATTCATGACGCTGTTTATGTGAAGCGTAGTTTGGATCTTCTTTTGCTGCTGGTTCAGTCAATATTGTTTGGAGAGAGATCAAACTAACAGCTTTAGAATCAGCGCAAAAAGGGCGTGAACACAAAGCGCGGACCCGTCGAAACATCAGAACCAGCGAGCTGTCGGCTTTCAGCCCCGAGCGTGTCCGTGTCGTCGGGTGAGAAAGCCACATCTCACTGATTCTGATCCGCGGGTCCGAGCTTTGTGTTTACGTCTTTGTGCAGAAGCCGTGTACCTGCTCTCATTTACTGTTTTAGCTGTTTGGTGGTTGTCAAAATTTTGTGAGGTTTCACCTGAGATTCTGGGCAAAATACATTTATATTAAAAAATCGATTCAGGATTTTAATGAATCGATATCACGTTATCCAAGCCAGAATCGATTTTAATCGATAAATCAATTATTACAATCCACCCCAAGTCGAACGCAGATCCACTGAGCTCTCAACACAGACAGCATCGTCAGAAGAAAAGTTGATAAAGTAAATAAAACATTTTGTATTGTTCGATACATATGCGTACCGAACCGAAAGCATTGTATCGAACGGTTCAATATCGATACAAGTATCGTTGCACCCCTAATATATATGTAGTTTTCTTGAAATTCTTGCTAAATTTGCAAGAATTTCAAGAAAACTTTGTTCACTTTGTCATTATGGGATATTACCATATGTGTTGAATTTTGTGAAAAGTGAAAAACTACTAGCTTTTACAGATTTGCTGCCAAAAAAACATCCAGATGCACCAACAATGAGAGAGCGACAACCAGCAATGGTAGTAGTCATTATTATTTAAAGATAAAATAAGATGAGAAAAGGAATACTAGAGTATGTTACAATGAAAAAGCCTAAAATTTGTCTTTTAAGTTTTAAGATTTTTTTATGTGCAATTTAATGTTTCACCATTAGTTATTCAGTTGTAATTCTGGTGGCATATAGTGTCTGGAAAGCTGCAAACAATGACCGAAATGAGTGTCAGTAGTAACAATAGTAGTGGTCAGTTTAATGATATATGCTTAGAATTTCTGCATTAATTATGTGTTCATGTAATCAGAGAAACATGTAAACTTGTTCATAGAGCACAAACAATTTCAAGTACTAAAATACAGATGAGTCACTGATTTGTGCACAGATTATTATAGATGGGGCCCATTGTCTCAAAGGGGGGGAGGGGGGGGCAAACACGAAATTAACATACCGTCTGTTCTCGTCAAGTGTGAAAGAAGAGGAATAACAGCTTGACTTCTGAATTCATCCTTGTCACTATCTTAAAATTTAATTTGATTTCTTATTGACAAATAGTACTGAATAATCATTATAATTTTTCCATAATTTATGTTTAAACTTCATAAAAAAAAAGATTTATGTTACCATAGAAGAGAATAAAATAGGATGGGAAATGAAAATCCACCGTTACAGTATTTAAAATTTAAAAACAGTTTTAAATTTGAATATTCATTTTGTAATTGCAGCTGAGAGTAGTGTAATGAGCAAAGAGAAAGTCGATTTAGCCATTTTGCTCTTTGTGGGTAAAAAAGTTTATATTGTATGTGTTTAATGTAGCTGCCATCATATGACATTGCTGTCTCCCTTGACGGTTGTCATAATCACCCTGTGCTTGTTCGAGTGGCCTTGAGGCTGTTAAAAATGAGGACTGTTGGGTAGGTGACATGAAACTTCTTTAAAAATGATGGAGAAACTTTGATAAGTCTTCAACAGGGACAGCGAACTGTCAGGAAGGCAGATACCTTAAGTGAAGCAGGGACCTTTCATTAATGTAACACAATCCCTCTACCATCTGTTTTTGCTGACATCAAGAAGATTCTCTTAAGGTATTCTACCCTTAAATCTCCAGGTGATTAACCATAGCATTTACTTCTGTTTTAACATAAGGGTGTGTATATTCTTTATTTACTTAATGTGGGGCACTGGTTTATATTTCAAATCTAATACGTACCTTAGAATAATCTTGAATGAGGTTTCATTATAAAGGGGGTGTGTTGGTTCAACAATGACGTGGTCGTAAATATTTGTGTCAAGAAATACAGAAGCTATAAGACATGACTTATTGGGAATCTATGTAGTTTCAGAACCACAAAAGAAAAGAGAAAGTGCTGTAATTGCTGTTTTTGTCAAAAATCACCAGATATTAAAGGACTATAATTCACTTTTCAACAGACCTTTTAAAACATCACAAGGCTGTAAATTATACTGCAAAACCCCTCTTATAAGCTAAATTCCCTGTAATATTGCTGTCACGTACTAAAATCTCTTAGTGAACTTTCAAAACACATTCATTATTTATTCTGAAAACCGTTTTAATTTCAAATTAAAACATAATTCAAACCCTTTTATGTTCGTCCAAGTAATGCCTGTATATGTTTTTCACAAGTACACTAATTCTGTTAGAATGTCTCATGTGCCACCCTGCAGTCGAGAACAATTTTATTTCTTGTATTCCTGTTTCGTCAACCATTTAAGAATCATTAACACATAGGTTAATGCCTGGAACAGGTTAACTTTAGCCTCAGTCTTTTCATGACTCATTATCCAGCACTTAATTATGATATCATTTAGTATTCAAATGCATATTAGAGACTTCTTCAGGTTCCTCTTTTTCATGGTTGACAGATCATGGTTCAGTGAGTCCATTTTGCATGGAAAATGTATGGCTATTTACAAAAATAGGTTTTTTGTTTTTTTTTTCAATTTACTCATATCCACATCTTACCAATCTAATTTCAAATCAGCATGTACACATGTCAACATGTTGGATATTAGAAAAAAATGAAGAAAGTGTGTTGCGTTCTCTGCCTCATGCATATGTCAGCAATTACAATTACATTATTCTGTCCAACTTTAAAGATAAACATCTAGCTAACGCATCAGTTGATCGAGATGGTCTTGTACCTTGCTAACTCTGCAATTGGTATTCCAGGCACAGGGCAAAGACACATTTTCAAAACAAAGCAACTGTAGCAGACAAAAAGCAAGGTTTGGAGCTCACCGGGGAAGGCCAGAAGAGGAGCTAATTTTTCATAATCAGTGACAGTTGCACTGATGTAATCTTTGAACACAAGCGCAACTATCTTAGGAGGTGTCTGCTAGAGTGACAAGGGTCTAAAGGGGAAAAGGCTGAAGTGGGAAGGCGAAAGCACTAATGCATGTGACAGGGCAAAAGAGAGAAATGTGAAGAAAAATCCAGAACCTCTAATGAGCAAGGGTAGACACTAATTAAATTTGAGAGGAAATCTCAATACAAAACTTCATATCGTAGAAATGTCTGATAAAAGGGACTGCTCTTTACTGTTCTTTGAGTGAGGTCCAATTAAAATTGGTGGTCATGCATGACCGAAGATGATGTTTGGCAAAGCAGACAGGCATGTACACACAACCTGAGGGACGCAGTGCTCAGTATGATAGGTGTGAAGTGATCACATGGTGTTGGTGTTGGGGGGAAAATGAGCTTTTACGGTAACTGAATGTAAAAACATAACAGATTAATAGAAATACAAGTTCTTTCTTTAGAGTCTCATTTTTAAACATTAAATTTTTTCAGTGTAGTAGGGCAAAAGCTACCCTGTACCCAAGAATACGTTTTTGTAAATGGACTCTCAAGGTAGAATTAGCCTGAAGCTGAATAGCGAAAATTATTTTTATTATTTTTTTTATCTGACCAAAAGGTGTTTCTGCTGATTTCACTAATGGATTTGGAAAGTTCAGTTAATACTGAGAAGGGGGGGGAGGTACACTACAGAAGCAGACAAATTACCATTCGGGACTTGACAGTGACTTTTCCTGGAAGGAACACAAAGAACTTTGGGAGTCCAATTAAAAATGTATCAGAAGTTAGCTTTTTCTTAATAAGTGGGTCTCACATATGCATGCACAATCATTTCATTTATTTAAATACAGAAAGTGCACTAGGTTAATTTATTTTTCCTTCAAAGTATTAATTTAACATTTTAGTGTTAACTGCTCTAAACTATATAAACAGTAAAACCACAAGAAAAAAAACTATTCTTTCTCAGTATTTAGGATGACACTACTAGGATGACACTGCAAACTCACTATGGCCTCAGTAATATTGCACTACAACAAATTAAAAATACCAATAAACTAAATTATATTCTTGTCATAAAAGCCGTGAGTGAAGTTTAGAAAAAAATTAATTAAAAAAAAAAACCACGAGTCATCATCAGTCATCTTGTCCTCCTCCCTCTGCTGCTGACGTGATTTCATTGCCTACCAGTAACACTGGTGGAGACAGGGGGAGTCTGCCTCCTATTATGATTGCACATTTTACGGTTTTGTGTTAGCTTATTTTCAACACTTTACATGAAATGCAAAAAGAAAATATTTTGAAAATATGACTTTTCCACATGTTCAATCTTCTCGTTGGGTTTTTTTACTCACAAGAGGTTTTGATCGCACCTAACTGTAGTAATTGTTGTCAACTCAAGTACATTATCTTTCTCTTCAGTGGCTTCATTGTCTCCATCATTGATCTGTCTGTGTCTGGTGTGTGTGTGTGGGTGTGTGTGTGTAGGTAGTTGTGTGTGTGTGTGAGAGGGAGAGAGAGAGAGAGTTTGTGTGTACTGCAAGAGAGGCTGCAGCAAAATCAGCTAGCGAAGACTGTCATTATCATTGATGCTGTGTTATCGTCTTCTTCTTTTTTAAAGAAATACATACATTTCCGAGCCATTTTAGCTGCAAGCATGACTAAACACTGTCCTGCTACTATATAAAAAACATAACATACACACTGTGACTGCCACGTCAGATCCAATAATTACAACATGATATTGAGAACCTATGTTCATTACCATCATTCAATCAGTGGAACTGGGAATTTTCACAATAAATTGAAACAAAAAGCCAGATGTAACAAATATGATACAAATGAAAACAAATATATGCAAATTAAGATATTTTTTTGTTAGAAGGTTCAATAAACACTTGTAGCAATAAAGTGCACCATTATGTTGATGTAACATTAAATTTTACTGACTCTGTGTCACTGCCTCTCAATTAGAGAAGTCCCAAGCTGATCCTAAGGATTAGTGTATTGACCAAGCCGCACATTTTGTTGTACTGCAGTGAGTAAATGAAGGTGATTAAAATTAGTTGTTGTCCACAGCCACCTGCTAGTGTTGCACTGTTGCTCTTGAGCATATCACTGCATATAAGAATGGAAAATACAGCCTGTGCATATTTTGGTCTTTCGGTCAGAGCAGTTCTGTTCTGACACTGTTTTGACAGGCAAAATTCACTGAACTCAGGCAGTAATACAATCCATTATCTCTTGTTCATCCATTCAGGCATTGGGTTCTCATTTTAGCCTTCGCTGATTGTCACTTTTACTGCTTAAACTGAAAAAATGTTGCCAGTGGCAGCTCATATTAACTGTTTTAAGCTGACTTCTTTCCATGATTAACTTGAAGACAGGCCAAAAAAAGGGCCTATTGTTGAGTGTGTGTACTTTCTGCATTTTTGTACTCTGCCAAAGTTTCTTTATAAGGGAAAGAAAGTATCATTTTATCTTTTCTGTAGATCTCCAACAGAGAGACTTGATGGGTTGTTATGCCACATTTGCTGTATTTTTGGATCTATTAAAGGTGCAAGCAAGTACAATGCTAGCAACAGTTTTGTTGTTTTATTTGTCTTCCTTTGTGGATCTAATTTCTTCTTTTTTTCATATCTTGTTTTTTTCTTTGTCACAGCTACAGTCATTTTTCAGGAAAAAGATAGAAGTAATAAAAGTAAATATGTAGCCAGCTCATCAGCAATGCGTCTTGTGAGTGGTTGTGTGCTGATTAGGCAAACCAGAAAACACTAAAGTTAAAGGTAAGAAATCACCGCAGATCCCACTCATTGCTCCTAACAAGCCACTCCCTAGATACAAGCAATCACAAAAACAGGAATCAGGTCTAGGGGCCTTAATATGTGCGTCATAGTTTGAACTTTGTATTTCAGGTTGCTTGATATTTTTGCTATCTAACATTCTATGTGTTGTTGTTCATGGTTTAGAGATTTCAGACATTTGAAATTAACTTTTTTTTCAGTCTCTGTCTTTATTTTTCCAAGCAACCTTATGCCTCTGCATGATTTACATATAATTTTTTTTTTTTTTTTAAAAAGAAGAAGTACAAAGTTTCTGTCACATATTCTTAGCTCAAAATGTCAGTCTTTCAAATGATTACATATATCTTGAGGACTGAGCGTCACCCCAAAATTAGCAGACATGTTATCAGCACAGCTACACCACCAACAAAGGCTGTCAAATGTGTAACTGTTGTCAGTATACAAAGTTAATTTGAATATATTTTTGATAGTGAAGTAAAGATAACATTGTAGATGATTTTTAGACTTTGTTCCATTTAGTCACAAATGCAATATGAATAACTTTCCCTTGGTACATCAGCACAAAATGTCTGAACTGAAAAAAGTGTGATGCAACAGAAGTGCAGACTTTTACATTTAATTCCAGCATTTTATCAAAAAACACTGAGCCTTAGAGTCTCAAATGAGCTAAGACAAATGAACATAATGCTCATTTCTAAAAATGTGTTAAGAATCTTTTGTTAACATCAACTACCTGAAATCTGGACTCCATGACCAATGTTGATTACATGGGTTTGTCTGTAAAGGTTCTCAGTCATCCAGGTCATCATAGTCTAAGGAGCTTGGAAAGAAAAGCATCTGGACTTTTCTAGTTTCAAGTTTCCTTGAAGATGTTTCACCTCTCATCCAAAAAGCTTCTTCAGTTCTAAGAGCTACTGGTGGAGAGTCCCAGATTTTGAAGCCCTATTGGAAGTGTCCCTAAGAGGGTGGTGGACCCCCTATTGATCCTGTGCCTAATCACACGGTCACAATCAGCCAAGCTTTCAGGTGAACTCATTGTGAGACCTAGCCTCACCCTATCATGTGATTTACTAAGGTCAAATGGCCCAAGATGTGAGTGAGAGTTAAGGCATCTGGGAAGGGATCTCAAAACGGGATTATAGTTGGCAGATCATTGGTGTCCTAAGCCCTGCCCTCTGCTCAAAGATGGTCGTTTACAGTGGACACAAATGGCTTCTTTCACTCCTCTTTAAAACCATCTGTTTTCTCCCTGTCCAAAATGTCAACATTTGCATCCTCGAAAGAGTGACCTTTGTCCTTGCAGGTGTACAGCTGAGTCTTGTCCTGTCGAGGTGGCTCTTCTATTTGTGCCATTTGTTTATGTAGCTGTTTGGTCTCACCAATGTAGAGGTCTGAGCATTCCTCGCTGCACTGCACTAAGTTTGTGTTTGGGAGATTTGTCTTTGGGATGAACCAGTTTTTGTCTGAGTGTGTGGTTGGATCTGAAGTACAATGGGATGTCGTGCTTGAACAAGACTCTCCTGAGTTTTTCTGATAAACCTGCTACATAAGCGATAACAATATTGTTCCATTTGTCCTTCTGATTCTCCCTAGTTGGTGTCTGACCTTCTTTTTTGTGGATCTTTGCTGATTACACGTGTTTCCTCATTTTTTGTGGTTTACCAGGCCTTTACTACAAATGTCTTCAAGAAAGTTAGTCTTTTACAACTGAAATGTGTTATGCACCTGAAGAAAGTGGAGGAATAAAAATGGTGTCACTTAGAACTATTTGAATAAGGAGCAGTCCACTTGGTAAGCAGGTGGAGATAAAAGCAATGAATTTCAGCCTACCTGATTCCAGCCACTTTGCAGATTAATTATAATATTAATATAACTGAATTTATCATTGTAATATTCTTTTTCAATATTTATATTATGATAAGTTCATTCTTAACAATAAAGAATGATATAAACTAGAGATGGCACGATACCACTTTTTTATGTCCGATACCGATATCATAAATTTGCATATCTGCCGATACCGATATGAATCCGATATAGTGTGTTTTTTAATCAATAAAAATGTTTTTTTAATATCTTGCTGCTTGCCATAGTTCATACTCAAGTTACAAAAAACCCCAAAAGAAAACACTAAAGCTATCCTGTTATACCTACACAGCAAATTCAAAAGTGTTAAATGTTTTGGTGTTAGTAGTCTTCTTGCAAAAGTAGAGTTAATGTTTGTTTCCATTTCAAATCTGGAGGTGTTACAATGGAAACATTAACTCTTGACCTCTTAACTCTGAACTCATACAGGGGCTATGACACTAATAGAGTAAATTCACAGACTCCGCCCCCAGCACCATAGGCTCCAATCGAAGCTGAAGTGAAGCCGTTTCAGAACATTTTGCTCTACATATTTGAGTTGTTTGCCATGCTTGGTAAGTCATTTTTTCAAAGATTGTTTCAATTATTATTATTAGCTTTTACCTCTGTGGCTCTTTGGAGTTGAGACAAAGCTGTGTGAAAGGCATTAGCCATGTTGCTCGCTGATAGCATAATATTCTGTTTTAGCTAGCTGAAAGGTATTGTTTGCGGGCAAATACCACAGCCTTGAAAAAAAGCTTGCATGTGAATTTTCAGTCAAACCTTTGGTCAAATACACCTAAAACAATGTCTAGAATGTGGAATGTTGGTTTAATGGTGCTACTTGAAGCCTGAAAACGATCTCCCATAAAAAAAAAACGAGCAAACAGCAGTAGCAGATGTCCTGACTGGGTTCTACGTTAGCATTTAGATCCCTCCAGAGTTTTGTGCACACGGTTTAAAAATTTTTTAAAAGGTTGAGGTTTTACATTTAGTTCAGTATTACCTGTTGCCTGTGTCCTTGTCTTTTGGGAAAATACTCTACACAAGTACTGGCTCAAAGAGGATTCCTTTTTTTTTTTTACTGTGCTGCAATTGATTTGTGCCATTAATTAGTGTCAGCTAATTTTTATTCAATCTCCACATAGGATATGCTTGTGAAGATGGAATATGGGGGAGAGCAGAAGTGCATTGAAGTTCCACAAAGTGATGAATGAAGGACATGCATATTGTATTGAAGAAATAAGTGATGCGAATGCTGTTATTTGCATTTACCAGCTCACCTATGTCAGACCTTTTGATAAACAAAATTCTAATGAAAGTGAGAACATGTACACTGTTACATCTTTCAGAAAATGTTTTGAAATTGTGGTGCACAGTTCAGAATAAATTTTTTTCAAAAACCATTGCGTCTTTTTAGTAAATGTTTATTTCCAAAAGAAATATCTAGAAGTTCAGAACAGTAAAATTCCCGCTTTTTAGAATGAATTAGAAGATAACTCTTACGTAGTTAAACTGAAATACTCTTTGAGAGTTACTATATAAACTCTTAACACCTAGTTAGCATTAGTAAGTGTTAAATTATCAACTCCAGACAGATTTGGTGTTTAACACTATATCAGAGTTAATGTACCAACTCTCCAAAAAGAGTTAAATTAACACTTTCTGGTGTTGACCCATATAGACACTTTAATAGTGTTGAAATCAAATCTGACGGTGTTAATTTGGACATGCTGGATTTGCTGTGTGTATGCAAAAAATATACTGCACCCAAAATATTTCGTAGTTCAGCAATACTGATCAATCTAATAAACTTAAACCTACTCCATCCTCCCTATTCTGGTATTTTAAAGAGTACTTAGCAGAAATATTAAGCAACCTAACTAATAGGGTTGCAAACTCCCAGCAAAAGAAAAATAGGGAACCACCTTCCACCTCATGATGCTTAATTGACGTAATCAACTTTAATTTGATGCAGTGTGAAAAGAAAATGCACAGAACTGAATTATTTTTCAAGAATAATTAAATAGATTCAACATCTTTCTTCAACAGAATTGCAGACTGCACAGATGGTACCTTCCCAAAGGAAAAAGTAGTATAGCTTACCTAGGGTATTTTAGACTTAATAGTTACTATATACAGTAATGGACTTCTATACATTTTTCATCAGATTAAAACTTTGGGTGTAAGATTCGGATAATTATTTATTAAAAGCGACACATTTTAAATGAGAATAAGAAAGAAAAGTATGTCTTTGTGCCCCCCTTTTCCCTGTTCATGCCCTATCGGCCCCCCTGGCTAAACTTTGCTAGATCCGCCCCTGCACAGTTACCAGCCGTCAGCTAGAAAAGGAGCCTGGTGTAGAAAGTAATATTAAATAAATTCTAACAACAGCTTATCAAGCTTTAAACGTGCTGAAATAGCAGCAGGAGAGAGAGGCAGTCGCTCCATATATCGGCTGTTAAACTTAACGCGGGAATGCTTTACAAACATTCAGAGATGAACTTACACACTTGCTTTACTTCTCTCTGGGATAACTTTGTCGGAGATGAAATGCCAGTTTGGTAGCGAGGCTCCAAATGCTCAACCAGACCACCGACAGGTCTCCACAGCCGCTCTATCACGTGACGCATACTGCTCCGACGTGCTAAGGTTATGAGCTGAGTTACGGTGTGTTACAAGTTTTGTGAGGTGCTTTTTTGATATAACGGATCGGATTAAATTTTTTATTTCTCTCTGATATCCGATCCAGTAATTTAGGTCAGTATCGGACCGATACCAATGCGTAATATCGGATCGGTCTATCTCTAATATAAGCAAGAAAAACTTGTTAGTTTTTAACTCCTTTTGTAACAAGGTGAGATTTTTACTTGTTACTGAACCGTTTTTAGGCATCTCTTATAAACTGTCCATCATAACTGTATGATCCTTTTAAATTATCAATAGAATAGAATGCCTTTTTACTGCCACTATACACATGGACAATGAGATACAGGGCATCTCCTACTCAGTGCAAATGTGGGAAAAGAAAGGGGGTGAGGTGCACAGTTCTTCAGCACTATGTACATATGAACAGTATGAAAAAATATATATAATGTACAAATATACGAATCTGGAAAATAGAGTATAGAGGGAGTATAGAGGGAAGTCATTGGATTGGAGCGCGGGACTGTGTTTTCAGTGCATGTGTGAGTCCAGGGTGGTTATGGCTTTTGGGAAAAAACTATTTTTGAGTCTGTCGGTCTTTGTGCTGATGAACAAGTCAAAACCCTGGTGGGTGCTGTCCTTGATGATGTCTGTTGCTCTGCTGAGGCAGCGAGAGGAATAAATGTCCATCAGGGAGTGGAGAGGGCAGCCAATGATCTTCTGTGCTGCCTTGACTACACTCAAGGCAGCACAGAAGGCGGTTTTGAGTGTGGCTGCCGTGATGCAGTATGTCAGCAGGCTCTCAATGGATGAGCGGTAGAAAGTCAGCAGCAGGTTGGGGTCCAGTTTGTGGCAGCTGCTGGGCCTTCTTGACAACCGCTGTGACGTTGTCTGTCCAGGAGATCTCAGTGGAGATGAGGATGCTGAGAAACTGGAAGGTGTGGACACTCTCCACTAGGGCTGCCACGATTAGTCGACTAGTCACGATTATGTCGACTATTAAAATCGTCGACGACTAATTTCAATAGTCGACGCATCGTTTGAAGCTTTGTAAGATCACAAAGGACGCAGGAATGAGTAGTAGGATTTAAGAGTGTAATAACGGACTGAAACAGAAGATGGCAGCACTGCATGTCCAAGGATGCCAGCTGCCGTTAAACCCCGAAGAAGAAGAAGCTGTGTCCCAGAATTCATAGCGCAGCCCAGCGCAGTTGTCAACAATGGCGGCAGCTAGTTAGTTTTAACTTTACTCTTATTATTCTTTCTGGGTCACAAAATAAACGTTTAACATATTTTCAGGCGAGAATGTAGCTGTGTAAACCTCAAATATCTGCTCAGTTTATCAAGACACCACATATTTTCAAAAGCGCTCCGACGTTTTCGGAGACGTCTGTTACCCACTAGCTCGTTAGCTAGGCGGGGGCAAGGCTAACTAGAGCCGTGAGAACACCGGACTCCCGGCAAATCGTTTTCAAACCCACCGCCGTCTTTCGCTAGTCAGGTTAAACATATATATAAGTCACTTAGATAACTTAAATGTTATTGTTTGGCTTTTTTCAGTATTTTATTTGTTCCTGAGTAAATCGGTTTGGCTGAGATTAAAGGTATAGTTTTTGCACAGCTAAAACTGTCAAGCAGACAGCTGATTATCAGAAGTGTGAGACGCTGGAGAATATACTCCGGTGTCCTGTTATATTTTAGAAAGCAAGGAGTTTATTAAACTTCACCGAAACAATCTGCAAATTTCATTAAAAATTAATAAACTACCATCTTGTCTTTATTTTTAGTTAGCACAAACACTTCAAGCTGTAAGCTAATGATAGTTATATAAGACCAGATGCTGCTGGTGCAATAAGCTGTACGTCCAATGGATGATGATCTGATTAGTCGACTAATCGCAAAAATAATCGGTGACTAGTCGACTATCAAAATAATCGTTTGTGGCAGCCCTACTCTCCACACACTCACCGTTGATCTATAGGAGGGCTACGTCAGTGCTGTCCCTCCTAAAGTTGACTATGACCTATTTGTTTTTTTAATTGTGAACAACCTGGCACTGAACACCATGCTACCAACTTCAGGACCTTCTCTCTTTAGGCTGCCTTGTCTCCCTTTGAGATGAGTCCAGCTACCGTGGTGTCATCAGCAAACTTGATGATGAGGTTGTTGTTGTGGGTCAAACTGCAGTCGTGGGTGTATGGGAAATTAGGCAATACAGGAGCAGGCTCAGCACACAGCCCTATACGGAGCCAGTGCACAGCATGCGAATGGAGGAGAGATGAGGGATGAGTCTTACAGTCTGGGGCTGGGTAGTGAGAAAGTCCTTTATCCAGGCACATCTGAGACCAGGCATTCATATGTCATCACTTAACAACCTGATGTACTTTCATATTTCTTCTTCATCTTCTTCTATTTTGCAGGCGGTTGGCAACTAATTGGAGCAAGAACTTGTACTGCCTTCTAGTGGAAGAGAATCTAATTGTTCTGTCTGTCACTACATAATGCTCGCTTAGAGTATCAATCAGGTGAAACTGGGCAATCTTCCACGGCACACCTGATGATTTCTCATGGCACACGTATGTACTGTGGCACAATGGTTGGAAAACACTGGTTTAAGGAATCCAGAACCTTACCTGCTCAGATGATGGAAATTAACAAAGAAAAAGCCCAAGCCTGTCCATATAAACAGATTTTGACTCAAATGTCTAGCTACATTTGCTCCCTTAAAAGCAAGGTCCTGCAATAATTATGGAACTCTTCCTCCAATTTTAAAGTCCCCAGAATTAAGCTGAGAGTCTGCAAAATATGTCAGCTTTTATGTTTTAACTGTAACTAGTATATGTTTTGGTAAATGGCTAAAGTAAAAGCCTATGTCAGAGTAAAAGACTCTGTCATTGCACCAGCATATAAATGATGCACAAAAACATTGTATGGCCAATTTAAGAATAGGCATTGAAGCATGTGTGTGTTTGACTGTTCTACTCTAAGCATACCATACATAAATGATATAATTAACTGTGATCACTTGAAATGCCTGTGTGCGTGTGTTCTGAATAGGACTCCCAAGGCTTGTTAGGGTGTATGTGCTATTTGCACAAACTTCACAGAAGCCTAGATTTCACTTAAAACCAATACCAACTATATTGCTACTACAAAATTCAGTCTAACAAAAATAATGAGAAATTAGTCATATTCCAGTATGTTAGCTCATCACATAAAGCTGTCCTTGCATGTTCGTGTTGGATGATTCGTGACGCTTTCTGCAACCATATCTTCTTTAGTTCCTACTGCTGTGAAACAGCTGCTTTTTTTGCTGAACCAATCAAACGCAGTTAGCATCTTCTGTATAAACACTTTTTTTTCTTTTCTGTGCACACATTCACACAACTGCATGACTTCCCTCTTGCCTATTAACACCACTTGCCTGTGGGGAGACGGCAAAGTTAAGTGAGCTCTCCATCTGTTAAATTAGAGAGTGTCAAAACTTTTAGCTGCTGAGTGATCCAGAGACATAATCCCATGTCTCCCTGGGTAATGAATTGTACTCATGCTAATTAGCATACACATGGCCAGCAGTAGCAGTGAGAATGTCCTAATCAAACAGACTTGCGGTTTTGTCATGTCTATGGTTACTCTCTTCTCTTTCTGGCTGGCTGGCTGAGCCTCAGTTAAAGCCTTGTGGCTCACATTTCCCCAACATGTCCCACTGAAGGACCGGCTTTTCTAGCATAGGGCAACTTTATATTAGCAAAGGCCAATGGTATGTGACAGCAGGTAACAGCAGCCTCCCTTTGCGCTCGAAGGCAAGCAAATGCGCAATTTCTGTAACTAGTGTGTGTGTTTGTGTGTGTCTTTCTCTCTCATATATATATATATATATATATATATATATATACACATATATGTATATGCATATACATATATACATACATATACACACACACATACATATACACACACATATATATAGGTCCATCATCCTATTCGTGTAGCCCCTTCCGCCGGGGTTACTTGCGTAGTAGCATTCCAACAACGCCCTGTTTTCGTCTCTTGCCCACTGATGCCTTCTTGTTCCAGTAGCCCACTTTTCGTCAGGGTGCCCTGGTTCCTCAACACCTGACGCGGACCTTGTTGTTCCGGGCGACGTCCGAGCCGGCATGCCTTCATATATATGTATATATATAATAATAATAATAATAATGGATACTTTATTGATCCCCATGGGGAAATTACTTGTTTTTCTCTGCATTTGACCCATTCACTCAGTGAAGCAGTGGGCAGCCCACTAAGCAGGCGCCCGGGGAGCAGTGTGTAGGGACGGTACCTTGCTCAGGGGTACCTCAGGGTAGCCGTTAAGTGGATTCGAACCGCTGACCTTCCGATCATGGGGCGACCACTTTACCTACTGAGCTATCCCTGCCCCTATATATATATATATATATATATATATATATATATATACGCGATATATATATATATATATATATACGCGATATATATATATATATATATATACGCGATATATATATATATATATATATACGCGATATATATATATATATATATATATATATATATATATATATATATATATATATATATATATATATATATATATATATATATATATATATATATATATATATATCGCGTTTTAGCATTTGTAAGAGTAATATAATCCGTCACTGTATTGATATCAGCAACAAACAGATAATTATTTCCAGAATCAGTATTTACCCCTTATTCATGTGGGTCTGTGTGGTAGTTAATACAATGATAGAATGAGAGTTTGAGATATGGAGAAGTCTTGAACAGTGAATGGAGCAGAGGGTGTCTGTGTTGCTAAACACTGGGTATAATAGAGGCCAAGGATTAGATGGCAAACTTTATACCTCTGCACCCACCCACACACACACACACTGCATTTCATCAGGGCTTTATCTGGCCTTTTATTTGCCTTTATCGAGCATGGCGGAGGCAGCCCGCTCGGCGTTAACAATGTCGGGCTAAAGTCATTTCACACAACACTACTTGGTCATGTAAGCTGACAACTTTTATATTCCCTTATGTCCTTGGCTTGCTCTGTCGCGTGGGCTTATCTGGAGCGAGCAGTGGCGCAACCGGTTGGTTTTCAGCACCACGACGTGCCACAGAGTGGGGTAAATTGTGCTAATTTCAAGCCTGGAGGAACCATTACTGGGAGGTGAGCATAACTCGTAGTGGCAGACAAAACTGCTTAGAAGGAGGGAGCACACATTGCTCATGGCTCTACTACATGCTGCACTGGGTTTAAGTGTTCAATACAGGGCATTGGTGTGCATCAGTGGTTTCACGTGGTATTTATTCTTTAGTGATGCGCGGGGTGGGGTTGTTGCTTGTCTTGTATGTGTATCTGTGGTGATGGTGCTTTTTGGTTGGGGTTCATATGCACAGTCTTTTAATTAACCTTATGCCCTGTTACTCTCCACACTGCCAGGACACTGTTGACCTTACACCGATTTATGCAGCAATAAAAATGGCAAGGTTATGGAAATACAGGCTGATATAGGATGTGACAGAGAGGTTACTGGACCAACCTTTAACAGGCTGACTGAGGCCATTATCCTTGATGTCAGATGAAGAGGTGTGAGATGGAAATGCCCCTTGCATTTCATGCTTCACTTCTCGCTTAATGAAATGTGTTCTGGTAATTTAAGGCTGACTCAGACATGTACACAAAAAAACAAACAAAAAAACATTGTCATCTATTGAAGGGTGAAGAATAACACTGATAAGGAATTTAAACTCACAAAGATCCTATGAATGTTACTACTACAAACACTGTTTTATGTGTATATACTCTTAACCAATAGTTTTTTTAATCATAACAAATTACATATTGATCTTTTTATTAATCTTTTTGTGTAAATTTAGTTAAAAGTCTAAAACTATCTATCAGAATTTCATTGTTTTATCCAATAAAGTGTCCAGAGTGTCAAAATGGCGGTGCGATCGTGGCTCAAGAGTTGGCAGTTTGTCTTGTAATTGGAAGGTTGCTGGTTCGAGCCCAGGCTTGCACAGTCTCGCCCAAGGTAGTTGTGTCCTTGGGCAAGACACTTCACCTATCGCCTACTGGTGATGGCCAGAGTGGCCGATGGCGTGATATGGCAGCCTTGCTTCTGTCAGTCTGCCCCAGGGCAGCTGTGGCCACAACTGTAGCTGCCTCCACCAGTGTGTGAATGAATAGTGGAATTGTAAAGCGCTTTGAGGGTCTCGAAAAGCGCTATATAAATGCAATCCATTATTATTATTATTAAAATATTCTGCTTCCTATCACCAGAGAAAATGGGATGGTTAATATGTTTGTTGGACAAATGTCAAGGTCCTTTAAATTTTAATTTACTTCTTGACACTCAGTAGATTACTTAATCAAACTGCATTGCACATGAGTTAGTTGAATAAACTGTGGGCCTACATGGTATTTATATATGTGTAGAGCTGTCTTTTGTAGCCACACAGCAAAATCTCCAGTGTTAAATTAACACTGGAGAGTGTCTATATGGGTCCACACCTCTGAGTGTTAAATTAACACTTTTGACAGTGTTATATGTTTAAAAGTAACCTAGTCAGTTTTGAAGATTAACAATGGCTAACACTGAGCAGTGCTGATTTTCTAACACTGGAAAATAACTCAAAATGTTAGAAATATTCCAGTGTTAGAAAATCAGCACTGCTCAGTGTTAGCCATTGTTAATCTTCAAAACTGACTAGGTTACTTTTAAACACACATATATATATATATATATATATATATATATATATATATATATATATATATATATATATATATATATATATATATATACACACACACACACACACACACATTTTCTATTGTGTTTCACTTATCAGATATTGTATTTAATTTGCTCTGCACTGTATTATCAATATTATTGCTTTCTCTGGTTGCCGTACGCTATTAAAGTAATTGTATTAGATTAGTCATTTTTACATTTTTTTCTTGATAAGTCCTTGTTTTACGTCATCATTATATAATCCTAAATCTAAAATGACATTGGACACAAACAGCATATGAATTGCTTAATATAAGAACTGTCTTAAAACTACTGTGTTTAGTAAGCTAAATGAAAGAAGCATAACAAAAAGAACAGCATAATCCAAATCCAATTCAGTTTTGGATTGCTTCTGTCTGAGTGGATTCAGAGTGACACTGCTTGATTGAAAATTGTGTGTGTGTGTGTGTGTTCCTATCTCTCTTTCTCTGCATTGCTAAATCAATTAAAAAGTGTGATATGGGTCCATTCAGCAGTACATAATTATGTTGTCATTCCAGTTAATTAGCTTCCTATAAGGATTCACAGCCCACAAGGTAACTGCCTATCAAACAGCAGGGCAGATGACTACATTATAAGATGAGTTGAGGGAAGCGCACTTAGGTCAAAAGGTAGGTCTCTTTCCCACTGGAACCTGGGGTCAGGTATTCAAACTCTTAGTCACGCATATTAATATCAAATCCACAGTTAATCATGAGACAACACGTGCTGCGTGCACATACACGGACATATAAACCCAATCCGTAGGACATAAACTAATAAAGAGTGCTAAATAAAAAATCTAAATTTTTCATAATTTTCTAATTGTGTATGTTTTTTTCTGATGGTGACCATTTTGGACTGCATTTAAGGAAAAAAAATAACATTTAATATGTACTAAATGAATTTATTGTTACTAATAGATCAGGATATCTCTGCATCTCTACCTGGTATGTGCACTGCTTTAGCTGAATAAGTAAATACAGAGCTGTAGCTCACAGTCTCGATTGTTTCAGTTTCTAGAATGATGGATTATTTCATTTCCAGATTAATCAAAATTGTAGAAAGAACTGGATTGTTTTTCTGCCCAACAGTGCAAATAATCATCTACAGTTTATTATAATATAAGGCAAGAGCACCAATTAGCAGCAAAAACCAAAAAAAAATACAACAACTTTTGGCTTCTCCATTACTCACAAGGGGTCAGTTTTATACAGTAGAGTAATTATAGTAAATATCATTTGCTCCGGTAGTTTAACTGAGAGGAGATAAGAAATTTGATGCATTACTTTAATATTTGTCTAGAAAAAGAAAAAAGAAAAAAAGAAGTTTCCTGAATTGTGTTAATACTCTTTAGGATTACTGTACACGTGTCCTTGAACACGTGTACAGTAATCCATTTTAACAGATTTCTTTAATCTTTAAAAAGCTTATGGCAATTTTCATTGATCTGCTACACATTGTGAGAGGATGTTGTTTTGGAGATTGGGTAGGATGAAGCAGCTTATGTAAGCAACAGCTGAAGTCATCAGGGGAAGCAGAGATTTAGCCATACATCTCTGTTAGGAAGAAACGATATTACCAATATCAACAGACTCACACTGTGCTTAAGCACATCCATGGACTCCAGAGGCTGACATACTGCTGTGGAATGGCAAAACATCAGTGCTCTGCATGAACATCTGTTCATTATACTGAAACTGCTATTACCAGTGGTAAAATTAACTGGGATCTTGTACCATAATGACACTCAAGCTCTAGGAAAATAGAAAAAAGGTATTCAAATTATTTGTCAGTTAATTTAATTATATTGTATTATAGTTGCAAACAAAAATATGCATATACCGTAGGTTTTCAGATAATAAAAATGAAAAAACACTTACACTGTAGTGTACTGTACACTGGAAGCAGAAAAAAATAATTCCTCTAAACAATACATGTGTATAGCAAAACGACAGACTCTTGCTGTACAGAGAATATATATAATAATTTTCTATAACCATAAATTATTTCATTTGTCCCCAAGAAATAAGAATTAATCTTAACTACAGTGAAAAAAATCTTTATATATTCAGGGCTAATATGCATGTATGTTTTTTTTTTTATTTCATTATTCCTATGTGCCACTGGGCCGAGTTGAAAAGCTGTTAACAAAATGACAACATGACAAAATGACAACTACCTTACAAAAGGTAATTTAGTTAATGTGCCAGCTTATTTAATGATAGATTAACCAGGCAAGTAACATTACGGCTTTGTGTCTTTGGCCAACCAGTGAACAAAAACAAAATGTTCAGTCTCCATGTGTCCTCCATAGGCACTTGCTGAAAGAGGTGTAGTGGCCCTAGTGCCCCTGTGACCTCCAGTGAAAAAGAACTAATGTTTATGAATAATAGATGGACACTTTGAATAAAACTCAAGCTCGGTGTAAACTGTGCTTGCTTGCACTCGCAATGTATTACTTGTCTCATCACAATGTTGCATTCTATGAAGCCATCCAGGAAATTAAATACTGTTTCTCAGATGGTGCACACGTTTCTGCTTCTCATTCAGGAGACTTCAGTTTATATCCTGTTTTCACTTAGTATTTGTTTTGTATTTGTTTTCAGTCAAAGTTTGTTAGGTTTAGGCACTAAAACTACTTCAGTAAGGAGAGATCATTAGAAGGAATTGAACATGCCTTATTTATATACAGAATTTAATTAAGGTTTTGGTGATTACACTCCGATGGCCCATTGGACAGACTCCCAGTGGTGATAGGAATTAGGGCAGTACCCAGTCTAGAACCTGGTGGTGGAGATAAAGATGGAGGCTTGGAAGAAACTTGGGTAACATGGGAGAGGTGGGGATGACAAAGGCATCTCTAAGGTAGAATGACAGATACACAGTGAGCTGAATGAACAAGTGCAGTGATGTCAGCAATGAGTTTAACAGTGTGGGAAAGTGGAAGTGATGAAGAGCATGGATTAGCACCAAACCCTCAGGAACCAGCCACTGGACACAACACTAACCATGTTAATTATTCAGCCTTTATGTGTTTTTGTTTGGTTGTTTGTTTGATCTGTTACCCTTGTTTAGGCAAATCTGTGTGCACAGTGTGCACCTGGCAGCCTGCGAGCAGCTAGCTATTACCTTGTAATTCTGTTTCAGTAAGTTGGACGTAGGAGTAAGAATAAAAATAGTCAGTGTGCATGTTTTACGATCTCAAAAGTAAATTCTTTTGTGTAATTATGTTTTTGAAAAAGGCACATGCATACACTTAAGGCAGCTGCTGTTGTGACTAGGTGCTATATAGATAAAGTTGAATTCAGTTGAATTAATTCAACTGAATGCAATTAATTGAATTAATTTTTAAAAAGTTATTTCAATTAATTGAAAATCAATTTTTTTACAGAATTAATTGAATTCTGTACAGAAAAAAAGGAAAATGAAACAGATGTCTGTGAATTTTTTTTTTTTTGTTGCTAAAATAGAATTAAAAAGAAAAAAATGATTTTGAAAAGTTAATACAGAAAATTCTTTAACACATTTTGAAAGTGCTACTTTGCTTTTTTACATACTACTAAATGAGGCCCATTGGCTTCTTGCTCATAGTAAAACTATAATAATAATCCTTAAAAGGAATAATATATTGTCTTTGATGCTTTCAGATGGATGTAGTGCAAAGCTGTTAGTTTTAAATCAGTGCTACCTTTAGCTGCAACTAAACCACAGCTGAGTTTTATTACCATGTGGTATTTATAAAATTCTCCTTTTCTCTGGAAATCTTCAAATCAAACTTGAAGACCAACCTACTGTCAAAGGCTTTCAAATCTCTTTCGAATCGTTTATTCTGTCTTAGTTATTCTAGTCTTTTATCTCATTGGATGACATATGCATGTGTATATGTATACATATATTCATGTCCACCTTTGTACGTGTGTGTATAAGCATACATATATATGTGCATATGTATGTGTACGCATATACTTGCATACACATTTGTATATATGTTTTGTAATCCCTTTTCCCTCATTTATTTTAATTCTTTCCTTTATTTGATTACATTGTTCCTTTGTTCAGCACTGTGGCTGACACTTGATGTCTTTTAGACCTGCTATACAAATAAAGCTGACTTGACTTGACATGACTTGACATCAACAGCCAAAGGTCACACTGCCTACAGCTGTTTTGTTAATCATCACATCCATTTCAGGGTAATTAATTTTTGTAAAATACCATGATGTATAACAGGGAAAAAGTTGTGACATTTTGGTGTTTAAGATAATTTTGCTTTCAGTTCAATGCACAAAGAAAGAAAAATCCTTAAGAAGGTGAGTCAGCTTGACATTTCATGTCATGTAAACATCTTGGTCTTATCTATGAATTGCTCAGTAATATCCATAATGTCTATATGTCCTTCAAATTATGCATTAGTGACATTATCGCTTCCTCTCTGTCACAGGGTATTTGTTGAAAGCAAAAAAAATCCATTTTTGGAACAACAAAGCAAAACAACTTTAAGCCAGTTTAATATTAGAACTTTGCAACTGAGTTTTATAGAACAGAATAGAGAGGAGCTCAGTTTTCCATTTCCAGATGACCATATTAAAAGCATTCTTTAAATAAATATGCATTGAGGAAACTCAGAGCATATTTCTTCCAAGACCAAAGAATTGGTGAATTCCAATTAAATAATGCCCTTGGACATTTTAATACCAGTGCTGCAACTGCATAAAAGATACCTGCTCATCGGGCCAGTGGTAATGAAATAAAAATGAAAACTACTAACAATGAAGTCGGCCTCTACCTATAGCTAAGAAACCCTGAGATCATCAGAGCATATTCAAAAACTTTACTTCTTTTAAAGATTCTTCAAGGAAATATGGCTGTTGTCATAGAGAGTATTTAATGTTTAAACTGCTTTCTCTTGGCTAAAGAACATAATCTAGCTTTACAAAAACTGGGTAGTAATTGATGAAGCTAAAAAACTATAATGGATTCTCATTGATTATTAATTACATCATATTTAATATTTAAGATGTCTATTGCGCTATCCAACATCCGGTAAAATTCTTAAGATATGAATTCGATGAACTGGAGTTCTGGGCAGGATGTAGAACAAAAGGTTGCATAACCAATGTCAAGTCAATATATCCAGCTGACAGAGCAGTGCAATGTTCTTTACTATTGAGGCTGATTAACATGGCAGACAACTACTGACTCGGTGACATGGGAAATATCAGTTGTTGCAGAGCCAGAAAGAAGGAGAATGTTGGACCTGGAAAAAGCTGACTATAGAGCACCCAGGGTTTTGATTGATTTGGGATCAGGAAAGGTGCTGGCCTGTCTAATTAGTCTTTGTGTTGACAGACTTTGACCGTGACTTAGGAACAGTCTCTGGAACAGCTGACTCACATTCTGCAGTGAGTATTTTGTTGGTTACAAAGGAACAGTCTTAGCTAGGGATGGGTACCGGTGTCCGGTGCCATGATGGCACCGGTTCTGACATAAACGGTAGTCACCAGACCGAAAAGCAGCGCACATTTCGGTGCTTTATTTTGGTGCTTTTTTTTCCTGAGCTGTGATACACTTCTAGCCAATCATTTTACGTTTTCGAGGATAGTAGGCGGGGCCAGGTACGTACGTTCTTTTAGAGCAGAGCTACAGATTAAAAATGTCCAAGGCGAAGTGGTCAAAAGTCTGGCTGTACTTCATAGCAAAATATGCAAACTCAGCAGCCTGCAACAAGTGCTTTAAGCTGATACTGTGATACTGTCAAAGGAGGTAACACCTCGAATCCGATGAAACACCTGGCGACGCATAGCGTTTTTTTAAAAGCCCAGAAATGCGCCGTATTTGATAGCTTGCTGCGAGACCTCACACCGAGCACATCTACTGCGGGTGGGTTGCCTGTTATGCAACATCCCCCAAAAACACGAAGAGGAGAGTCCTGGCCCCTAGCCCTGCCAGTGTAGCAGAAATGATGATGGATGATGATGCAGCAGCAGCCGTTCTTCTCTGCGTGAGTAGCTAATTTACGTTGAGTAGGCTAACCACGTTATTACATTAATGCATGTAAGGTGAACTAGCAAACATCATCATAGCTATATGCGGCTGTCTTCTTGTTTGATGGCAGATACTCGCTTCACCCTGGCCAAAAAGGCTAAAATGACCAAAGAAAAAGTGGAAAACAGTTAAACATGAGAGGTTTAGGACAAAGTTTGTGTTTTTTCCATTGTTTAAGCACTGCTTCCAGCCAAGAGTGATACCATATATGCCCCATAGCTGCAGAAAAGGCTAACATTGTTATATTTTTACAAAAAACAGCTGAACATGAGAGGTTTTTGGACCAATTTTGTGTTCTCGATTCTTTAAGCACCGGTTTGAGCACCGTTTGAGCACCGGCACCGTTTCAAAAGAACCGATTTGGCACCGGTATCGGATAAAACCTAAACGATACCCATCCCTAGTCTTAGCGGAGTACAGAGTTACATAAGGAAATGAAAATACAAAAGTCTACACAGACAACAGGAACCAGATGAGGCATCGTTTGACTTTGATTGCGGACAATTACAGGAGTATTGAATGACTCCGAATCAAAGAGGAGTTAAACAGGAAAGGGGGCGGTCAACTGAGAAGATGGCGTGGAGGTGATTCAACCAGAGACTGTAGGGACACTGGCTCTGAGGCACTGAGTGGACATTGTGAACAGAGTCACAATACAGGCAATAGTTGCACTTAGCATCACTGGCCTTTTGTTATTAAACCAGTAAAACTGAGCTGTTACAATGACCTTAATTCTTTTATAATTGAAACTGTTATAATAAGTGCTGCCCTCTTGGCCAGGTCACTCCTGAAATTTTGATACAGGTATTTAGTCTCAATTACAGTCTAACCTGAATGAATAAAGGATATTATTATTCGTGTAAAAAAAACAAAACAACTTATTATTGAATTGAATAGAAATTGATTCTCTAGAACTCTGGAAATAAATGAATTTCAGGTGTTTAAATAAAGTGTTAAATGCAGTCTGCCAAATCATGTGAAGCCCAGGATATATCTGTTTTGGGACACTATGACTATGACCACCCAAAACGTATTGGACGTGTTTGTCCAATTTAGTGCTTTTCGTTTTTTGTTCACTTTCACACAGGCTCATATACTCAAAGCTGCCATGTATTGAAAACTCCATCCAACCATTAGTTATACCTATTTAGCCTTGAGGGTCTCTGGAAGCTGAAACAAATCCTGACACTAGTGAAGAAGCAGGATTCACACTCACGGTTGTATTGTCTCCATACCACAGATCAGGTTGGCAACAAAAAGGCTCCACATGGATCAGTTTGCATTAACCTGGTTGCACCTCCCCATTTCTACGTCTATTTCCTGCTTCCATGTCTATCGTGATGTGTGTGAGAGAGAGTTAGTGGAGCGGCACCGTTTACCTGCCCCTGGCTCCTTTCCAACTAGCATGTACACCTTTCCCATGGTCCTCAGGCTTCAGCTGGAAATCTTTCTCCACAGAGGCTCAACTCACCACTCACAGTATATCTACCCCACACTTCCAGTCACTGTCTGCCAGGTCTTTGTGCTCCTACAGTTAAATAAGGTTGTTCCTTTGTTTTACTTTTCATTCTGTGGTCTTCTATGCTCACAAGCCATTCGTTTACTTCCAACTCTGCCATACCTTGGTTACTCTGCCACCATCATCAGCCATTAGTTACGCTGCATCCTATCTCTGCACTCCGTCCTTCACACTCATTTTCCAAAGATCCATTTTATCTTCACCCTGTCTATGTACCACATATATTTAGGACAGAAAGTCCTGTTAAACTTGTGTCCTGCTTTTAGGTCCAGAAATTGTCCTTACTGGCCTCGACACAGTTATGAAAAACAGGTGAAGCCCAGCACCCGAGAGGAAAATAGACAATACAACTTCTAACTTGGGGACATGGACAGTCTCGCATGACCAAATTACCAAACATGTAAAAAAAAAAAAAAAAACCAACATGTACTTGGATTTTTTGTGTTTTGAAGCTGTTGAGTTGACTACAATTCTCAATTGTTCAACAAATTTACAAACAGTTGTTTTTGATTATGAGGAGCAAAGTTACTGTGTTGATTATACCGTCTTAACTTTTCTCCAAACACAGTAAACTTTCTGTTGTCCCAGTAGCTTTAAAAATTTGCATTCAAAGGGATGTATTCACCCAATGGGACATACACTGTTATAAACAATGACAAACACTTTCATGAATAATACAGTTGCTGGGACTGCTTCCAGAATACTAAACTTGTAAGAGGACAGGCTTGCAGTTTTATAGACTCTATATGTTTAAATAAAAAAAGGCAAAAATGCTTGGAGACCAAATTTATCAATCCGAGAAAGAGATCGTCACGGATAACAAGGAAGTATAGTAATAATTTCAATACATGGTTTGCTTTTTGCTTCATGTAATAATTTCATTTATTTTTGTTTCCAACTGTCCCCTGGCCTAATGACTCCATTATTTAATCAGCTATTAAACTGCAACCCCCACACATGCACATAATAGTGACTGTTCCTATACAAATCTGTTGTTTTGAAAAAAAAAATTCTCATTTTTGAGAGACGCAGAGCAACACAGGAAGAAAAAGACAGGAACCATATAGGCAAATTAACATTAATGAAGTGAGTTATACAAAAGGGCCAGGTCACAAAAGGCACTCAATATCAAGTGACAGAGGGAGGTGAGAGGGAGGCATGTATTAACACGCAAGGAACTTCCTTGACACTTTTTAATTGCCACCTTAACCTCTGATGTCTGAGCCATTTAGTCACCACAAAAGCATCAAATGCAAAAGGGAGGAGAAGAAAATCCAAGCTGTGCACTGCATCAACCTCACTTATCCTCCTTAGCCTCTGACACTGTGTTCCCTTATAGTGCTTTGCCAATAAACCACTAAAACTCCCCCAAGGCTCCGGTACACATGACAAGCCCACACTGCTATTATGACCCCTCTTGCTTGGCACTGGTAAATGTGGCTTTTAATTGCCATCTTCTGTCATCTGGGTGAACTGTAACCACAGGCATCACTGGTTGCGGAAAGTGTATTACATAACATAAACTCAGTCAGAAGGCACAATAAAAGCCTCTTTGCTCCATTAATTACAGGTAGGGAACCACACAGGATAAGAATGATGCAGAAGATGAAAGATAAACAAAAAGTTTTTGCAATACACACAATACAGTCTTCCCCATTTTTACGTACATTGATTTACCAGCTTATTATATACACCTTGCTACAATGGGTGTATTCTGAAAAAAAGTTGTTCAATAAATCCTACCATGTGGTTAAGGTGTTTAGTGTTTTTAAAAACTCTTTTCAAGAGATGCTAATGATGATTTATCTGGATGGGGTGAGATGACTTCAATTTTATCTGCACTGCAGTGATATTAATCATGGCTAGAGTGAATATCTGTGGCTTTTTCCCATTTTTTTACTAAGCACTCCAGCAGTAATTAGAGCCCCAAATTTTAGCAAGAAGTAAGTTTACTAGATTGTTGCAACCTACTTCTTATCGCTGCATAAGGTTAGTGGTTCAAAGGAAAAGAGCTGCTGCTAGCATAAATCACCCAAATCTGTCAGTAATCAAGACACATTGTTGGTAATGCAGGCAGTGGAAAGAAGCTCAGAATACCAGAATATTGTTTCTTAAGTTTTACTTTAGTAAAAGTTTCTTTAAGGAAACAACACAGATATATTCTTCCACGACTACAGAAGTCCACCTTTGAAGCTTTGAAGGAGATGTTTTCCATTTCTCCTGTTCATAATTAAGTGCAAATAATCACTTTTAATACACATATTAAAATAATACGAGGCTCACTGAAAGGTTCCTTAATTCGCTCCAGAGATGATTCATCTTGTTTTAATGTGATCTTGTCAAAGTGACAGGGCAGAAGTCTCATATTATTATGTGGGATTTTTCATTATTTATCATCAGTAATGTAGATTGATTCAATACGAAAAAGCCCTCAGTTTTAAAAGACAATTACCTCTTCAATCTCAAAACAATCAAAAGACGTGTTCATCATTTCATCATACTCAATTTATCTCTAAACCAGAAAATTAATAAACCTGGAAAGTAATCATATAGAAATGCAATGAAATCCAACGGCACACTTATATATCTATCTTTTTCAAATACCTAATCAAAAGACTAATCAAACTGATATCATTTAAAAAAGTTTTTAAAAAATTGAGTTTCACCAGTCTTGTCATCTCTTCAATGTGAATAGTAATGCGCTATTTAAAACCAACATGTTCCAGTGCAGGACTCCAATGTATTCTATATTCATCTGTGTTTGTGGTTAGTCCTGGACAGTTCAGCAGACCATGATATTTCCTTAAACTAAATGTCATGAAGTCATTCAAGCATGAAATGTCAGACTAATTCAGGGCACAAGCACAGAATGTGAGCTTGCAAAGGACGTGCTCAAACCATACAGAGCAATTCATCAAAGCGAAAAGGTGGCTCAAGAAGAATGACGTAAAAAACAAATGGTCAGCAGACAGAGTTTCAATTGATTTTGCAACAAAAATTGTGCTTAAAATCTATCTCAATTTCAATGAAACATTGTTGCACACAATTTCTTAAAGCAAAATCTATAACCTGTGCCATTTTATTATAGGCGTCTGAAATAACACTGAGGACATTCTGTCCTTGAAAGATTATTATTGACTACATATTTGGCAGGGATTAAATTCACAGTAACATCAGGGCTGCACATCAATAATAACTTGGCACAGATTCCAATATACACAAGATGAATATTTTTGAAATCTTTTCATATTTATCCTGCAAAAGTTTTTTTTTTTTTTTTGGCACTTGTGGTCTTGCCAATAATATATCTCTTGTGAGCTTCCTGCCAAAATAAATAAATAGAAAGAAAAGAAGATAGAAAAGAAGATAAAAGCTGCAACCTGACTTTAGGACTCTTTGGGCCAGAATAGAATATATAATAATAAAAGAATGATGAAAGCTTTTATTTAAACGTATGCCATGCTGGACTAGTCGATCTATCTATCTTTGTAGACAGATCGATCAATTGCAACAAATTGCATTTATTATTTTATATGAGCTATGACTGGGACATTCACCAGGAACCATATCTTTTGAAACTAATACATTTTTCCAAGAGGGATCCTCACCACACAGAAATAAAAGTCAAACCAAGTGACCATGTATATCCCATAGATCCCAAGAATAAGACCATGTTTGAATGTATTGCTGTCAAGGAAATAATTTTCTGTCAGTTGCCATGTGATGCACTATTACTTTTAAATTCACTGCATAAAGCGTCTTAATATAAGTGTGATTTTAAAATTCAATTTCAAAACACGAAAGAATTGTCTGTTTATTTGAAGTCAGTTGTGAAATCTAAAAAAAAAAAACATTCTAGTAATCAGTGCTATCAAGTGTTCTTGATACATAAAATGCATCCACTCATCTTATTAACCATTTATCCATTAGAACTGCAGGGAGCTAGAATGGTCAGAGGGTAAAATCTTGCCTGTTCAACACAAAGCAAACACACAGCAAAAGGTAACTTAGCCTGACCAGTTCACTAAAAGAAACCAGATTCCACATAGAAAGTCATTGGATATTCATTAGCCAAAACCACAGAATCCTCACAAAAGTGTGGAAAAAAGAAAAAAACTTTAATATCTATTGTAGCGAGTGAGGTTAATCCTTTCAAAGCCATCTTCCAGGTCTTTCTCCTACATAAAAGAACACAGTAAGTCGGCCTCCCACAGTGCTTCACAAAAGGACTCTGAGACCTCTCGGGGTCAGATGCCCAGTAAGATCAATGCACTCCACTTACGGACCTATACTGAGCCTGACTTTTTCAGACCTCCTCCTGTTTATTTATTTACTTTTATATAAGTAGTGGTACTGAATACTTGGAAATATCTTTGAGTTGTAGCGCTGATGCTGTCAACAGAACAACTGACTACATTTATTTACTTAAAGATTTGAAGTTTGCGAAATACTACATTCAATTATACTGCCACTCTATTCATGCTGTACCAAGGATACTGTGAAACCTATAAATGTATTTAGATGACTATGATTGGACTGTTAAAATGCTCTTAGGGTTTGGGTGTGGGCAAGTACTTAATGTGTTATATAACAATCAACAAACAAGGTGCATTTAGCATAATTTTAAAAATAGTGGAACACAGTGCTGTGCTAGGATGCATTTTTTCCATATTTGGTTGGAAACAAATCAGTGTTTATGGACAGACTGAATGACAAAAACAACTAACTGGAAGGGAGCCAAGCCATATTCCAGCACACCCTGCAATCTGTTCCCTGAAACAAATCCATTAAGTTTTTAATCTCTTATTTGTAGGGACCATCAATTATGATGCAAGGGAGAAACACAAATCTTTAAAATGCATAAATTACACAAGTGTAGGGTATCTATAAGAAGTTCCAATACATTAATGCAAGAAATTGTCCAGTGAAATGTTGCAAACATAAATGCAATCCATGTTGTCCACTTCAGGATTCCTCAGTAATCATTTGGTGAGTGCTGATATTTCTCCATGACAGCGTTAATGTCCAACATCAACCACCCTGGTGCTCTGGTGGTCATTGATCACCAAAATTTATAGTGAAAAATTGCTGAATCAGACAGGGACCTTATTTTACTGCTACAATTGACAGAAAAATATCAATACTCAAAGAGAGAAGGAGGCGAGCTGAAATGAGCAGAATGATCAGGAGAAGATGTAGCTTGTTTTTATTAGGAAGTGGCTGATAACATCAGATGATTAATTACCATCGTCCTCTTGGCTGTAATTCTTTACATGAGCTGGAAGAGATATGTAGCAACCAGTCACAATAAAGTATTCTCCTTGGTGTAAATCAGACCCACACAGTACATGTCCAAAAAAATAAATAAATAAAATAAATGTGAAACTGCTTGGTGTTTTAGTGGTAACTGATTCAGAGCCTCAGTTTTTTTTTTCTGAGCATACGAACAAAAATCTGTCATGTAAAAAAACTTGAGCATTTATACAAGCTGCAGACATTTTATTCCTGCTGGTTAGACAGGGGAGAAAAATGTTATCTTTGAAGTTTGTCTTAATCCTTTAAATAAAGTAGTTCAGAAAACAAGTGTCATACATAATACATGGTGAATTCCTCCCACAGAATTCATTTTTCTGTATCTTTAGTTCAGCTGGAGGCACATGAAAAAGCTTGCACAAAGTAAAAGCTCAGTTTTCCTGTGTTTGTAGTGGACTAGGGCATGCTGCTCTTACAATGGCCGATATGCCAGGCTGGTCTGATTTCCCTGGGGACATAAAGGCTATCATATAACCTGCCACTTTCTTTCAACTCTTTCCCAGTTCAATTTATTGGGTACAAACATAGTTCAGATCCCAGCTTTGCGAGATTCAAAAAGATGGCTTCAAAACTACAATAAACATGTTGAAGAGACTGTCTCAGTCATAGATTTACACTCTGCAGGATGAACTTCAGGGAGAATCACTGCTGGTACTTTAGTAGTAAAAGAGAGGCGGAGAATTAATAAAATATAATATCTTCAGGCTCTAGTATTAAACATTCAAACACCTGGCCAGCAATTTGATATGTTAGGAACACAGGTGTATATTGTGACCGAAGGTAACTTTCAGAAATCTCAGATAATACAATATCTTGGACATCTTTGGTTTGTATTTAATTAAATTATAACTCTGGTGATGTAAATGCTGTGAGACCCATCCCTTCTGCTTTCTTTTGTAGACAATTCATTCGCAGAATTTGTACCAAGCTGCAGTTCTTTTTCTGCAATTGCCATCAAAGACATCAAAAAAGATGAATATACCTATTGACCGCAAATATAGTCTTCCAGCTCTGAAGTTTATTCTCCCACAGAGAGTTTTTATACTGAGTTAAATGTTTACTCTTTCTTCCAGATAAGGAAACACAGCAATATCTCTTCAATTAGATAATAAGCTACTGAGCTGGCCTTTAAGTCTCCACATGATTGAAGATGCCAGGGCAAAGGTCGAGAGGTCATCCACAGAGTCACATCATCACATTTCACAAAGAGGCTCTAACTTTCTAACTAACCTAACTTAATGAAAGTGCATTACTATATCATGTTTGGGCTTCTGCAACTCTTAATGTCTCTGTAAGAGTCAGTAAAACCTTTGTTGTCTTCTAAAACTGCTTACCTGTTAACCTAATATCATTACACAGGGCTCTAGAGTGCGACCAATTTGGTCGCAATCGCGACCAAATTTTCAGTGGTGCAACTAAAAAAAATAAAATTTGGTTGCACCTGTGCGACCAACTGTTCAGGTAGCAAAACAGCAAAAAAAAAAAAAAAAAAAAAAAAAATCTGCAACGTTCCCTGTGGTCAACAACAGACACACATTTTGCCCCTATCGTGGACTAAACCAATCAGAGATAGTAAGGGGCGGGACCTCTCTGATTGGCCGTGGTCCAGTTGAAAGTGCAGGTGGAAGTGGGAGGTGAGTAGCTTGAATAAAGCGATATTAATTCATTAAATCCTGAATCGACTTTTAAATATAACTGTGTTTTGCCAGAAACGCCAGATTCTCAGATTAAAGCTCACAAAACCATTTCAACAACAACCAAACAGCAAATGAGAGCAGGTACACGGATTCCACACAAAGACGTAAACACAGAACGACCCGACGCATCAGAATCAACTTTGTCTTTCTCGGCTTTCTCACCCGACGGCCCGTAGACGGACACGCTGTCGGAGCTTAGCGATCCTGATGCGTCCGGTCCGCGCTGTGTTTACGTCTTTTTGCGCTGATTCTGAGCTGCAGGTTTTGTCTCTCTCCAACCAAAATTCACCAAACCAGCAGCAAAAGAAGCAGCAAACTGCGCTTCACATTTGATCAATGTCGTCATGAATTTTGCTGTTTTGCTTCCACGACTATTAAAATCACACTCCATGCACAGCTAGCTCTCTCTCTCTCTCTCTCTCTCTCTGTACTTCAAGAACAGTTTCCTGTCTCCAATCTCTGTTTTCTGTATTATTCATTCGCTTATTGCCCACCAGTCTACCATTGTTTACAGCGCTGTGGCTGCTGTCTTTTTCTTTTCTTTTTTTCACTTAAATGACCTCGGACAAGAGAGCCTGTTTTTTCTGTTGTTCAATACTGAAGAAATTTAAACTTTATATGCAGAACATTGTAGAATATTTTTAAGGTTATCTGCTATAAAAAGCCAGACCAGGAAAATCTCCTTCATGTTTTTCTGTGTTTTATTCTCAGTTACTTTCACACAAAGGCATCTGCTGTGATGTTCACAATTCTGAAGAAGTCAGTACTGATAAATGATCAGAATTATAATATTTCTGACTGTCTGAGGCTAAGTTGAATTGAATCGGGACTTTGAAAACCGGAATCGAATGGATTATAGAAATCAGTGATGATACCCAGCCCTAGTGAGCAGCCTAGGCATGACAGAAGTGGATGTAGCTGTAATAGGAAACGAACTATTGCTAACTTTTCTGTTAAGTTAAGGCCTGATCCGTCTGAAATTCATAGCCAGTGCTCTGACACGGTGTCATCTATCTTTGAATGCTGAAAAAGCACAGTGTATCCAGAAAAACACATTATATTATATAAATTATTATAAAATTTGTGTGCGCCTAACTTTTGTGCCGGTACGCCTAACTTTTTAAAGTTAGGCATACCGGTACGCCCATAGCAAAAAGTTAGTCTAGAGCCCTGTTACAGTATATTGCGCTACTGACTATACACTGTAAACTAAAAGATTTAGTTTTCTTACTTTAATAACATGCAATTTACATATATAGTTTACGGTATTTTTTTTTATTATTATTTTAGAACAACAGACTTTCCATTTAAGAATAGCTGGGAAATCATCTGATGAATTCTCAGCTAATCAGTGGTCATCCTGCGTCCTACCTGCTGCTTGCTCTGATATGTGAAAAACTGCAGCTTCAGGTTATGTCCCAGTCTGATTCTCATTACACTGTCTAGAAAAATTGCAATTAGGGTCAGCTATCTAGTGTTGATGGCCTGGTGTCATCATGAAAATCCAGATCTCTATTTTTGCTAAAAACTGTGGAGGAAAAATAGGTGACACGATGCTTATCATGCATCTATATTGCCGTGTTAATACAGCGAAATATGACAAATAAGTATAATAAATATTATACTTGCCACACACAGATATCAAACACGGGAGAGTGGGCTGCATATATTTCTTTAATGGAACTGAGCTATATTGAATTCTAATATATATACACATACAGGGAGGTACAGTGGCTTGGAAAAGTTGAACTTTTCCACATTTTGTCACATTAAAGCCACAAACATGAATCAATTTTTTTGGAATTCCACGTGAAAAATCAATACAAAGTGAGAAGTGTACACGTGAGAAGTGGAACGAAAATCATACATGATTCCAAACATTTTTTACAAATACATAACTGTAAAGTGGGGTGTGCGTAATTATTCGTCCCCTTGGTTCAATACTTTGTAGAACCACCTTTTGCTGCAGTTACAGCTGCCAGTCTTTTAGGGTCTGTCTCTACCAGCTTTGCACATCTAGAGACTGAAATTCTTGCCCATTCTTCTTTGCAAAACAGCTCCAGCTCAGTCAGATTAGATGGACAGCGTTTGTGAACAGCAGTTTTCAGATCTTGCCACAGATTCTCGATTGGATTTAGATCTGGACTTTGACTGGGCCATTCTAACACATGGATATGTTTTGTTTTAAACCATTCCCTCGTTGCCCTGGCTTTATGTTTAGGGTTGTTGTCCTGCTGGAAGGTGAACCTCCGCCCCAGTCTCAAGTCTTTTGCAGACTCCAAGAGGTGTTCTTCCAAGATTGCTCTGTATTTGGCTCCATCCATCTTCCCATCAACTCTGACCCTGCTGAAGAGAAGCACCCCCAGAGCATGATGCTGCCACCACCATATTTGACAGTGGGGATGGTGTGTTCAGAGTGATGTGCAGTGTTAGTTTTCCACACATAGCGTTTTGCATTTTGGCCAAAAAGTTCCATTTTGGTCTCATCTGACCAGAGCACCTTCTTCCACATGTTTGCTGTGTCCCCCACATGGCTTGGTGCAAACTGCAAACGGGACTTCTTATGGTTTTCTGTTAACAATGACTTTCTTCTTGGCACTCTTCCATAAAGGCCAACTTTGTGCAGTGCATGGCTAATAGTGGGATGTTCAAGGCTTGGGAAATCTTTTTGTAGCCTAAGCCTGCTTTAAATTTCTCAATAACTTTATCCCTGACCTGTCTCGTGAGTTCTTTGGACTTTATGGTGTTGTTGCTCCCAATATTCTCTTAGACAACCTCTGAGGTCGTCACAGAGCAGCTGTATTTGTACTGACATTAGATTACACACAGGTGCACTCTATTTAGTCATTAGCACTCATCAGGCAATGTCTATGGGCAACTGACTGCACTCAGACCAAAGGGGGCTGAATAATTACGCACACCCCACTTTGCAGTTATTTATTTGTAAAAAATGTTTGGAATCTTGTATGATTTTCATTCCACTTCTCACCTGTACACCACTTTGTGTTGGTCTTTCACGTAGAATTCCAATAAAATTGATTCATGTTTGTGGCTGTAATGTGACAAAATGTGGAAAAGTTCAAGGGGGCCGAATACTTTTGCAAGCCACTGAATTTGCAAAGAGTTGTTGATGCTTAAAAAGACAGAAAATGCTACAAAGCTTTCCCAGAGTTTAAACTCCAGTTATCCATTGTCATATATGCTGTGTACAAATGGAGGAATTTCAAGATTGACAAACAAAAAATCATTCAGAGAAAAGTGAGTCATTTTTTGGACGTTAACCAAGGACCTACACTTATCCTTTGAGCAACTAAATTCCTGTCTGATGTTTAGGCTAGAAAGACAGTGAAAAACAATGTTATGCAGGGTTCAAAGGAGAAAGCCAGGGGGCTAAATACAAAATAGAGGGCTGTTTGAACAAAGTTTTCTAAAAGGATGGGACTGAAGAAAGTAAGTCATGTATTTATTTATTTATTTTTAAATGGTGGTGCAATATGACGAGCTAAATAACCAGGGCTGCACATAAGTGGTCCGCAGGTGCGCATTCGCTGTCAAAATAAAAAAACACGCACAAGGGTTAGGGTTAAATTTAAAAACTGTACTTTTGAGTTAAAATATATATTTATAATTTTAATAAATGACAAATTAAAAAGGCATGAACATTTTTTTTGTATCGAAAAAATATCGAACCGTGACACCAAAGTATCGAACCGAACCGAACTGTGGATTTTGTGTATCGTTGCACCCCTAATATATATATATATACTTGTAACTGTCCTCTATGTCTGCAATGTTGCCTTCTGGTAGTTTGATCCCCTCCGTTCTGACTACCTTCCCTCTCTTTGTTACCATCCGACTACACTTCTCCAGCCCGAATGACATCCCGATGTCATTGCTGTATATCCTGGTAGTGTGGATCAGTGAATCGCTGTTTCGTTCACTCTTGGCATACAGCTTGATGTCATCCATGTACAGGAGGTGGCTGACAACTGCTCCATTCCGTAGTCGGTATCTGTTTTCATTTGTGCTGCCAGACGCTCGTGGAGTGCAGTCAGCTTCTTCAGCCAGTAGGCGTGAACCATGTCAGGGCCTGGTGCTGTCCAACTCTTCATACTGGAGACCCTTTCTTGGATATCTGCCACTGTGATGGTTACTGGACCCTTTTCGGGGAGGTCGCTGTGGTCTGCCCTCAGATCCACTAGCCACTGAGCATTGCCGTTATGGGTTGCGTCCTTCTCCCATATGCTCTTCCAGTATTGTTCTGCCTCCAGCCTTGGTGGTGTTGTTCTCATATTGTTCCTCTGCCACTGAGAGTACACCTTTGCTGGTTCCGTGGAGAACAGCTGGTTTATTCTCTTTCCTTCTATCTCTCTGGTGTATCTCTTCAATCGGCTGGCCAAGGCTGTGACTCGTTGCTTGGCAGTTTCCAAGGCCTCAGGTATGGACAGCTTCCTGTACTTCTTAGGCACCTTTCTCATCGCGCCTTTCTGCAACTTCTACAGTTGGCTAACCTCCCTCCGTGCTACCTTGATCTTAGCCTCTAGCCTCCTTCTCCATGGAGGGTACATATATATATGTATGTATGTATATATATATATATATATATATATATATATATATATATATATATATATACATATATATATATATATATATATATATGTATATATATATATATATATATATATATATATATGTATGTATGTATGTATATATATATATATATATATATATATATATATATATGTGTATGTATGTATGTATATATATATATATATGTATGTATGTATGTATGTATGTATATATATATATATATGTATGTATGTATGTATGTATGTATGTATGTATATATATATATATATATATATATATATATATATATATATATATGCACTCAACAAAAATATAAACGCAACACCTTTGTTACTGCTCCCATTCCCCATGGGATGGACGTAGAGACCTAAAATTCATTCCAGATACACAATATAACCATCCCTCCCAAACAGTGGTCACAAATCAGTCCAAATGTGTGGTAGTGGGCACATCTGCTATATTGAGATAATCCATCCCACCTCACAGGTGTGCCACATCAGGATGCTGATCTGACATCATGAGTAGTGCACAGGTGTACCTCAGACTGCCCACAACAAAAGGCCATATCAGGAAGAAGGAACACGAGAAGCTGGAGAAATACCAAGGGCTCAGAGAAGAGCTCGAGAGGATGTGGAGGGTGAAGGTAACGGTGGTCCCCGTGGTAATCGGAGCACTAGGTGCGGTGACTCCCAAGCTAGGCGAGTGGCTCCAGCAGATCCCGGGAATAACATCGGAGATCTCTGTCCAGAAGAGCGCAGTCCTGGGAACAGCTAAGATACTGCGCAGGACCCTCAAGCTCCCAGGCCTCTGGTAGAGGACCCGAGCTTGAAGGATAAACCGCCCACAGGGGTGTGCTGGGTGTTTATATATATATATATATATATATATATATATATATGCGTGTATTTTTTGTTTGTTTTTGGGGTTTTGCAATGGAAAACTTAATTAACTCAAAGCCAAAAGAAGCTTGGGTTATGTACCTAACCTGTACTCTGTGGTCTCATGAGGCCTGCACTCCATACATCTGTCATCATTGTGATTCTGATGGTGATTAAAAACTTGACGCAAACAGTTCAGTTGATGAAGCTGTTGCACAACAACATTTTTTTGTTCAGCTTCATTATTATGTAGGTTACAATGTCCACTGAGGCAATGAGGCCAACCTCAAGTAGGGCCAACCAAAATTACCGTATTTTAGGTAATTTTGACGCACTTAAAATCACGTAAAAATTTTCTCAAAAATCGTGTTAGGGAGTTTTTATTGTTTTATTTGATTATGCTTCAAATGTTATGTTATACATATTTCACCAGACACAGTTTTCTGTAGAAACAGGAAGCTGACCCTGTGACACTGACATTTACCGCAAGAGACTAGTACAGAAATACATATCCGCAGAAGTTGACTTGCATTATATTATTCTTAGAAATTGACTTGCAACACACATACTTTGTGACACACACACACACACACACAGCTTACACACAGACAGCATCAGGACCTGCGTAACAGGAAATGTGATTATATTTGCATATTGACGATGTAACCTATAAAAATAAACGAATACTGCAGTTCGTGGTGATTGCTCTCTGAGTATTTCACCCGTGCAGCACGTTAATTATCTCGAGTGTCTCAGTGTTGATCATTCACCTGACTGTTTGTTAACTGTAAATCTCTGACAAATCGACAGTGCGCCTTATATTCCGGTGCACCTTATGTATGAATTCTGGTTGTGCTTACAGACCTCGAACCAATTTGATGTGGTACACAATGCTCAAAAATCTGTCAAAAGAGTTAGAACGACTTTGGTAAGCTACGAAGGCGCACTGCTTGATGGTTTGTCGGAGCATTACGGCTACCGTAGTCAGGAGCCTTGTGGAGTAATCTGTATCCTAAACTCCGTCTCCTTCAGGTCCAAAAGTCAAACGAGCACCGCAGCTGCTTTACCAGTGTAACAATTAAGTTTAACATCCAGGCATCCATGAAAACAGAATTTATTATATTTAACTAGCTAGAAGTTATCAGGAAGTTAGCTCACTAGTTTCCACCTAACCATGATATAGTTCTGACTGAGAGATTTGTGAAAAAATTAAAATGTACAGCTCTGCTATCACTTCCAACATAAATGAAGACAGAAAACTAAACAACAGTGACTTTTGTAGGGTTACTGAAGTTGGACTAGCTGGTATATAATGCTGTGCTATGTGATCGGGAGCAACACGGCTCTGTTAGCATAACATAAACACAGTGAAGCTGGAGGATGAATGCTAACTTTTTTCCACTCAATAAAAGTTAATGTGAGGGTTCCCGATGGCTAGGGACAAATGCAGTTGCATGGCAGGATGCTGTAAACAGACCAAACTTCAGTCAGGAGAACAACTGAGATAATCCAACCACAATATGAGGTTAGTCATTAATATACTGCAACAACATGGGAATAGAGCAGCTGCGAGAGAATTAAACATTAATGAATCAATGGTACGGAAGTGGAGGAAGCAAGAAGAATGAGATGAGTGAATTTTGACTTATCTGACTGTTTTGTTTTGCTTAATGCTCCTTATAATCCGGTGCGCCTAATTATGAAAACAGCCACGTTCATTGACATGCGCCTTATGGTCCGAAAAATACGCAAATGAAATATTCAGCTAGTGAAAATTCCATAATTTGCCTTTTTTTTTTATTGGAATATTTTTAAAAACTATATTTCTGCACTCTGTCTCTCTCTCGCTCTCTCTCACACAAACACACAGACACACACACACACACACACACACACACACACACACACACACACACACACACACACACACACAGCTAGATGAATTGTAATCAAATCAAATCAAATCACTTTTATTGTCACATCACATGTGCAGGTACATTGGTACAGTGCATGTGAGTGAAATTCTTGTGTGCGAGCTTCACAAGCAACAGAGTTGTGCAAAATACAATAACGTTAACAAGCAAAATACAAGAATGGCTACATCTGAAACTAATAAATATATTAGGGTGGTGCATTAAGAGCCATATATTTTAGAAGGTGGTACTCACTGTGAAAAGTTTGATAACCACTGTTCTAGAATATAGAAAACTGTTCAGGATTTTCTGATTGTTGTCTCTTTTATGTCTCTTTGCTTAACTGCAGGTCAGCAAAGGTAAAATAGAATCTGTTGTCTGGGTGGTGGCTGAGTTTGACTTATCTTTAAAAACCTTTGTATACATACAATCATGGATGGTACTTCTTCAAGTAAAAATACACAAGTTGCATAAGTAAATAAATAACTTTATTAGACTCTATAAAAGTCAACACATTTCTCTCAGGAAGTGTGTGGTTCAAATAGAGATGTATTGATTTAAGGATGGATCCCCACTAAAGCCCAGACAGCATTATCAGACAGAAGAGTAAGTGAAATAATAATTAACTTTAACAGTTTTTGATAGAAAAGGGTACTACACAAGTGTGAACACTTAGATTGTTAAGTTGGATATATAATGATTTCAGACTAACTTTCTGCACATAAATGTTTCCCACACCAAAATACTCCTTGACACATTTTGGGTTCTTGTTAAGGGTGACAATATTTGGCTTTGTAATTCTAATTAAATTTCACAATTTAACTAATGTGTTTGATGATTATGCCACTGTTGCCACAATCTGAATGACATTTACCTCACCCTATTCAAATAAACATGGACTTCAGTGTAATATGTTTGAGATAATACATGTATTGCCCTCCATTTACGGGGCTAAGCTAAGTAGTGTAGCTTCACTCTTGGCAGATTGTCAGACTCAATTCGTGCCAGCTAACAAATCTCTGAGCTCATACCCATATACAGATCCTGACCCAGAAAGATGCTAAATAGAACCAACAATGGACATAAGTGGCTATAATTTGTAGGTGCAATTACGAATCAAGATACTAGCTGCAGAAAGATGATCAAAAAGCAGCATTTTTCCTGGTACAACAGCAGCAAAGCAATGGCAGAACATCACAACTCTAAATCCAATAGTGACATTAGCAGAAACAGACAAAAATAATACTCAGAGGCAAAAGTTGACTGTTTCAACACACAGAGAACCGTACAGCAGATGTTTTCATTCGGATACACGCCTGCCTTGCCTAGAGGCTGTGCTGCTTTCTTCAAGTTCTTTCTCATTGTACTCATTCAAATGAAGGCTTGTCTTAAAACTCTCGGAAAAAACTGAAATCTGACACTAAACATATATGAAGTGCATGTAATAATGTACTGACAGTACTATACTTAGAAAATTGCAAGGCCTCATCGTTTTAACAAAGATTTAACAACCGCTCTTTTTTCTGTTTGACAACCGTACCTCCTATGCATCTGACATAGATCCGTTAATAAAGTCATAAGATGGCACTGTGCTCTCATATACATGACATTTTAGAAGACATAGACTAATTGGTAAATTGAAAAATGATCCCTGCCTCTAGTTGGGAAACTAATTTGGCCTTATTAATCGTGTGATTAATGAGACCAACACAGTAGTCCCATGCAGCTGATTCCTCAGGTCTTGACTTACACTCTGCACGTGTTTGATAGTCAGAGCTTTCCTAGCAACCTCTTCATGGTTCCCATTTACCTGTGGGATTTACAGGTACTTGTAGCCAGTGTTGCCAACTCCTCAGTAAGGAAAATCGCTATTGGTTGTCCTAAAAGTCGCTAGAAGTCGCTAAATGACGTCATCGCCTAATTTGCATAATTGGTCATGCTAATGTAATTGTAACCTATGTTGTTGGAGAGAGAAATAACATCGTGGAAGAGACATAAAGTGAGTAAAAAACGTCCTAAATGCATTAAGAGTTTATTTAGAACTACAAATTAAATTTCTTTTAGCAATTATTGTTTTTTTTTTAATGTCACAATTCCAACCCTGCTCCTTTACCCGGGCTTGGACCGGCAAAAGTGACTCTGGTGGAGTTACTTTGTGTGTGTTTATAAGTAGTTTTAAACCTTGTGATCCACAAAACAGCATACGAGTAAAAGAAGAACTGACTGCGTTACAGCACCCGCTGCTTGTTGAGAGTAGCGCTTTCACGTCTTTTTTTAGCGACTATTTTTTAGAAAAAAAGTCGCTAAGGGGTCTGAAAACTCGCTAAATATAGCGACAAAGTCGCTAAGTTGGCAACACTGCTTGTAGCTGTCCTTGATGTCTGCAATGTTGCCTCCTTGTAGCACAATCCCCTCAGTTTTGACTATTTTCCTTATCTTTCTTTACGATCTAATCCAAGTGGTGTGGATCAATGACTCGATGACTCATTCACTTCTGGGATACAGCTTGATGTCATCCATGTAGGAGGTGGCTGATTATTGCTCAATTCTGTAGTCGGCATCTGTAGCCAGTTTTGTCAGTGATCTCACTGAGGGGGCTCAGGCCTCTGCAGAACACCAGGGGGGACAGGGCATCTTCTTCGCGGATCCTGGACTTGATGGTGACCTATGAAATTGGCTAAAAGTTGGCTTCTAGGGTTGTTCACCACATCCCCATCGAATTCCTGGTGAAGGCTCTTAGTGTCCTGTTGATCTTGTATATTTCTCGGCATTGTGGGATCCATGTGTGAGTCACTGAGTCACAGGCTTTCTTATAGTTATTATATTGTATTATATACATATACAATATTGTATTACATTGTATCCACAAATGTAAACAGTAAAATGTGGATTATTAAACATTCAGTGTCTCTCTTCTAAGTCCCTGTTAGTAAATGAATTAATAATTGATCAACAAATTGATTTACTCTACCTGGTTACAGCATGATGATTATGTTAGTTTAAATGAATCAACAACCCTAAATTATACTCAGCTTGTTGATCAACCAACCAAAACAGAGTTTCAATACACTTCAAAACTTGAAACAGACCTTGTCCACCCTAGTTGGAAAACTCAAAAACAGTTTTATTTGTTGTTATCTATCATCCACTTCGGCCTTACTTAGAGTTTCTGTCTGAATTCTTACACTTTTTTTTCATTTAGTGCTCATTTAAGATAAAATAATGATTGTGGATGATTTTAACATCGACGTAGACAATAAAAAATGTCTGCCTCAACACAGCATTTAATCTGTTATTAAACTCAACTGGCTTCATTCAAAATGTAAAAGAACCCACACACCACTTTAATCACACTCTAGATCATGTTCTAACATATGACATAGAAATTGATCATTTAAAAGTATTTCCTAAAAAATGATGGTTGTTCCATCATCGTGGAAGGACAGACCTCTGCACTTTCTCGTTGCAGTGACCCCCAAGCTAGACTTCAGTAGATCCCAGGAACAACAACATCTAAGATCTCTGTCCAGAAGAGAGCGGTGCCAGGAACAGCAAAGATACTGCTAGCATCTTGCATTATCAAGCTTCCAGGCCTAATTTAACACAAAGACATCTGTGGTAGAACCAGACTCAGAGAGGGGCAGGGGCAAGGAGAGAAAGACATGCTGTGGAAAAGAGCCAGAGATACAGTATCTAATGCTAGGTACATTATAAGCAGTAATGTGAAGAGACATTGACTAACCCTCATTAAAGATGTGAGGCCAGATAGCATGTTGCCCAAATGTCCTTGAATGATCTCTAACATGACACATCTCTGAGCGAGTATATAACACCAAAGAAAAAGCACTACTTCCACTAGACCTTACACTGGATATTAACTAACGTGAGAAACATGAAACGTGTAAAGTGAGAGCTTATGAAGCACAACAAACAATTGACACATTTTAGTTGATTCTAATTGTTCAGTGTTTCTCATTAGATGTTTGAAGCTTATAAAGCATGCTGACTAAACAACTTTGTTTGACCTCCAGTAGGACCCTTCTCAGAGTAAAATTATAGTGGCAAAGCAAAAGAATTGACTCCCCTATGTCTTGCATCAGATTTTGATAACTGTAAAACAGCTGCATGTTTGACACGGACAGCTCACTCAAATGAAGCACAAATAAATGGTTTGTCTCAGTTAATTAACTCTCTGTCCATGCAGTCAATATTGCAAAACATGTATGGTATATTGGTATTGTCTATTTAATATCTATTTCTACTTATGATTTTCATGACTTTCCGCTGTCACTGCAAATACTATATTTATATGTATTTTCCTAAATTTACTGATCTGGTTTCCCCATAAAGAATTTTCTTGATTAACATACTCATTCATCTACAAGTAATTGTAACATAATTTGAATCCAGGTAACTGGATTTGGGAGTTGAATAGTCATTATGTAATAGTCATTATGTAATAGTCATTATGTAATTGCAGTTGTAATGTTTTATATAATATATATTATATTATATATTATTATAGATTTATACAAATATTATTTCTCCATAAATAATATTTTTGTGCACCTTGGCGTTAAAATTCTCCATGATTCATAAATATTTAAGATACTGAGATCAATACTTTATGATGCTATAAATACATACATAGTATCTTGCGATGAATTGGACATTCTGCAGGTAATCTCTAGTCACAAAATATGAGGGGCTCTTGTTGTGACAGGTATATTCCAAAAAAACTCCTTATAACCTCTCTGTGAAAAATGGGGCTTTTCTGCCTGGCATCACTCTCCTCATGTGGTCAGCTATTCTGCTGTCATGGTCTGCTTTCTGGGCACATTGAAAATATTTAAAAGTGAATACTATTGGTTTTATTTATTCATTTTTATTTATTTATTTATTTCTTTTAAATCTTCCTTAGTTTTGGACATGCCAACACAAGTTTTCGTTAAAAAAAATCCCTGTAATCAATGAAGTTGTGTGGCTAAAATAAAATTGTGTCATCTGAAATCTATAATCTGTTTTAAAAATACCTGATTTCTATACCCATGACATGGGATTCCTGTTAAAATTAGAGAGCTTGATAGGAGAGAAGGATTGTGATACCTGTTGTTTAAACTTAAGGATCAAATCACCTCAGACACAGATTTGACAATAAAACCATTAACAATAATGAAACAACAATACAAAAGTATTTGCAAAAATGAATCCAATAATTATATTTCACTGTAAAGAAAATGTCATATTTAACTAATTTCTGCTGTGTCCATAGGTCAAACACGACTTCAAGGTGTTCCTGATGACATACAACATCGTAGATATGCCTGTTTACAGCTGTCTTGAAACTTAAACTCAAGTGACACACCTTTCTGTTTTATAAGAAAGCTTCTGCCAGTCTAGTCTGTTAAAATACTAGTCAGTAGGCTGCAGGGCATTGTCATATGTCTTTCCTGGGAAATAACCTCTCAGCTGACATCAGACAGACAGAATCTGATGAGACCTGTGGATAACAACTTAAGGGATAACCGCACCCTTAAATTCTGCTAGAAGCCTCTCTACTGGTGTATCCTGTGTATGACGTGAAGCTTGGAAGACACTATCACCCTGCGTAGCATGGATGCCAACAGCTATGAGAACCTTCTGTCAAACTCTGCTTTTTCTAAGAAAGTCTGGAGGAGGTTTGACAATCACTGCTTGTTTTCTAGTGGAGCTAGAAGTGCTTGGCTTGGCAGTGTATGTTTCCTGTGTGTAGCTGTGTGTAAGTAATTATTTAAATAATTAATTCATTTTCATTCATAATTTAATTAAATTAATTATTAAATAATTAAAGACAGCCCTATCCAATTTATAATATGTGACATTAAGAGAACAGTTTTTTTCAGATAGAGTTAGGACTCAACTCTTAAATCTGCTACTTTACATCATGTGCTGATTGACAAAAACAGTATTTTGATAGCTGCAAGCTGCATTTCAATAAAGCTGCAAGGTAAATCATGTTTTCTTAAATAGTTATCTTTGGGCTCATTTGACATTCATGGTACAATAAGTTGTCGTGCACAATGCAATAATTTTGCCCATTTCTGCTATCAATTACAGCATGTTTATTTTAATGAAGAATGTCTATGAAAAATGTGTCAGCTAGCACTTGGGATACAAATGACTAATTTTTTCCATGGCTTCTTTAAATTTGACTTTGGGCACATCTTTAGGGGTTCCACAGCTCAAAACATTTCTGCTGTTTGAAAAAGGTTCATTAGGCAATTAGAATGTTTTGTGGCATCAATCTGCATCAGTCTCTGCAAGCAAATGGTCGCTCGCTGCGGGGGTGTATATTACCGCCAGAATACTTGGAAAGATGATTTAATGTTTCCATTTGACTGCCAGTCTGCAACAATGTCACATTAATTGATCGAATCTATTTTGAAGTGCTAACTCGATTGAAAACAATGTGTGCAGTGCAGCTGAACACATCTTGAAATCAAACAGAGGGCTTGTGGCATACCCTTATTTCATGTGAGAAAATATACCATCACTACTTTTAGTCTTTCAAATGGATGTCTGCTGATGATGTGCTTCCCTCCCACCGGCTAAAAGGCTGAGATGACCTTTGTTGGTGTTGCCAGTTAGGTTCTTCTAGTTCAAGCTCATTTCAACATGATATGGCCTAAGAAAAAACATGAATCAAAGAAAAAAAAAATTATAATATAATTTTCTACTGAAAAAGTTATAGGAATTGTAACATTATTGTTCCTATATCTCAAGAATTAACCGATATTATAAATTTGAGAAACTCTGATCATGTTTTCACTTAAATGTAATGTAACTTATGCTGCTATACATTGCTTGTATATGTGTGGTGCACAGATATTCATCTTTTATTTTAACAATAGGTCTTGTCACTTCTTTGCACAATTCATTTCAGTACCAAAAACATATTCAATTAGCTTTTGTCTCGTGTCTTCATGTGCTGCAGTGACAAATGCAGATATAACATTAGCAATACTAATCCCATTCTTTTGAGTTTTTAAGAGCGCTTTTGGAACAAGAAGCACTCCAAGAGCATAAACCTCCACCAAGGCAGCTCACTCTCTGGTCAGTATTTACTTTCAAGGGAATAGTACTTTATTTTCTATATATTCATTTTGTTTTCTTGGTTTTTTTAAACGTACTTTAAGAAGTTGGCGTTTATCTGAAAAATCACATATGGGTAGCATGACAGATTTTTACTTTAATTGTGCAAATAAGGTGTAAGTAATGGATAAAAGGAACTGTTTGTATATAACTGGACATGAATAACTTGAGGTTAATATATATTATACTTAGGGATTGGAATCGAGAGTAGTAGTAGCAGTCCAACTCCTTGGAATCATTAGTCTGCCTGCCTATCAATCCCGCTTATCGGTTCTTGCACTTCTCACTATGGTCAGCTGATTTCAGTTCGTGTGTCGGAGGAGGAACATAGTGGCACAGTCTACAGCATGGATATGGCCATTACTTTTAATAAAATAAAACGATGAGAGTGCGATGGTAAAGTAGAGACTGCTCCAGAACAGAAACAACTGCATTATACTGTTAACACAACTTCGGCTCTTCGCAAGCGCCTGCACAGACAGCATGCTAACGCATGAGCTAGCCAAGAACCCAGAGTTATGTTAAAGCTAAGTAAATGCTGATCCCAGCCCAGCACCGTGATAAAGTGAACTGTCATTTGTGGTGAAGGCAGTCGCTGCTTAACTTCAACTGGTAACAACCTGTTGAGCAGTCAGGCTGCAGCCTTCATTTCCCCATGCACCAGGGATAGTGGAATTGGCTCAGTTTGTGCCCCTTATACCATTTTTGGGTTCTTCTGACCACTTCTCATGCTAGGGCCTTCATCTGGGTCGGAATTTTCTCCAGGACCCAGGTCAGATTGACTACTTTTTCTTTTCAAATATTTATCTATTGCTATCAGCGCTGTCATCTCACAGCATAGCTGTGTCCCAATCCAGTGACCGCACGCTTCGGAGTACGCATTTTGAGACCTATTATGTCAGAGTGACACAACGACGGCTGTCCCAATCCGAAGTGTACTCCAAATGTACGCTTCGTGGTCCCATATATCCCACAATGCATAGCGCGATGGAGCCAGGTCAATGCGTAATGAAGACATCAGCTGCGGAGGAGGTTGAAACGGCGGCGGAGGACAGCTACACCTTAAAATGTAAGATATGTGTGAAGGAGCGAAACAAATGCCAAGATGTAAAAGTCAATGGAAGTTGAATAGTAAATGTCAAGGTGAATCTTGTGTAGGGATGGGTACCGGTATCCGGTGCCATTCTGACATAAACGGTAGTAACCAGACCGAAAAGCAGCGCCCATTTCGGTGCTTTTTTCCCTGAGACGTCATACACTTTGGATTCTAGCCAATCATTTTACCTTTCCGAGGATGGTAGGCGGGCCCAGGTACGTACGTTCTTTTAGAGCAGAGCTACAGAATAAAAAGTGCTTTAAGGTGATACTATGCAAAGGAGGTAACACCTCGAATCTGATGAAACACCTGGTGACACATAGCATTTTTTTAGAAGCTGAGAAATGCACAGTATTTCATAGCTTGCTGCGAGACCTCACACCATGCACATCTACTGCGGGAGTGGTGCCTGTTATCGGACCCGGAGTTAGCAACATCCCCCAAGAACCCGAAGAGGAGAGTCCCGGCCCCTAGCCCTGCCAGTGTAGCAGAAATGATGACGGATGATGATGGCAGCAGCAGCCGTTCTTCTCTGGGCGAGTAGCTTAAAGTTGTTCGTGTGTAATTTACGTTGAGTACGCTAACCACGTTATTACATTAATGCACGTAAGGTGAACTAGCAAACACCGTCGTAGTTACATGCGGCTGTCTTCTTGTTTGATGGCAGGTACTCCCTTCACCCTGGCCAAAAAGGCTAAAATGACCAAAGAAAAAGTGGGAAACAGCTAATCATGAGAGGTTTTTAGACAAAATTGGTGTTTTTTCCATTGATTAAGCACTGCTTCCAGCCAAGAGTGATACCATATATGCTCTATAGCTGCAGAAAAGGCTGGCATTGTTATCTTTTTACAAAAAAACAGCTAAACATGAGAGGTTTTTGGACAAAATTGGTGTTTTTTCCATTGATTAAGCACTGCTTCCAGCCAAGAGTGATACCATATATGCTCTATAGCTGCAGAAAAGGCTGACATTGTTATCTTTTTACAAAAAAACAGCTAAACATGAGAGGTTTTTGGACAAAGTGTGTGTTCTCCATTCTTTAAGCACCGGTTCGAGCACTGTTTAAGCACCGGCACCGTTTCAAAAGTACCGGTTTGGTACTGGTATCGGATAAAACCTAAACAATACCCATCCCTAATCTTGTGACACCTGTTGGACCCACGTGACCGTAAATACACAGTCCTGCAAATCTGTGAATCATTTACCAGACAGAAGGCAGTATAAATAGAAGTATCACCGCTACAAGTGTAATCAATTGTACCAATATTACCCTTCCTGGGCCACAAACCGAAATGTCAACATATACCAGGCAGGAATGTAGCTGTGTACACACCAAATATCTGCGTCCGCAGCACATCACATATTTGCAAAGGTTATCACACCTGCCGTGTCAAATATGACAGAGAACCACCTGACCCCAACCTAGGGCCTGAAAAAGTGAATGTTTTGCCTCAGTCAGTGCTGCCCCTGTCCCACAAGAAATCGTTTTGCCTGACATTGCAGTTTGTATGTCCCACACAGCTGAATATGCTGAACATATGGCAAACAGGGAACTGATAAAACAGAAGTGCAAGATGGTGGGGAATGTAATCCAATGTCCAGCTGCATTTCAGGGACCAAGGAGCAGACGGGTGTTCACGGGTGCAAAACAATCAGCCACAGTGGGTTGGGGGTACAGCAACAGCATGAGGTTTACAATCATTGAGGCACAAGGGACAGTGAACTGTCTGCCCTGTGGTCCCAATCTAGTACATTCTGCTGTGGATGCCATTCAGGGAATAACCTGATTTACATGTGCTATCATATTTCGTCTGTCAGAGCAATCGTGGAGAAGATGGACCTGGTGGGGAAAATCTCCCCTGTGCAGGCCAAACGCAAATGGGAGAACCTAAAGAGGAAATACAAAGTATGTACAGTGGTGGTGACAGATGTATCTCCACACGGAATACTGCGAAATCATCTATGTAAACCTGCACTGTTGCTGTTTTTGCCAACTGCCACTTGTGATGTACTCTGCCCTCAGGAGTGCAAGTATCCAGCGACAGGCGAGGGTGCAAGTGGGAAGCCCACTGCCGCAACATGGCCCTGGTTTGATGCCATGGATGAGGTGCTAGGACAGAGGCCCTCTACCAGGCCTCCTGTCCTAATTTCCTCCATCCAGGAGGACACACCAGGGCCCAGTGCAGTAGTGGGCAACCCACTTCCTCACCAGAAGGAGCAGGAGGATGAGGAGCTGCTGGAGGCACGAGTGGCGAAAAGGAGGAGGGACGGGAAAGATGAACTCTTTGCTCTAATAAAAGAGGACATGGCACAGCAACATCAAATGGAGGAACGGAGAGTCGAGAGGATGGACAGGCTGATAGGTGTCCTTGAGAAGTTAGTGGAGCAGAAAAAGGATTGAGTCGTGTTCACAGACAGCTAATGTACATAGTTGCACTTATGCTGGCATCCCAACCTTTGTTTTGTACAAACAAGATGATTTCAGTTATGTAAATAAAACATTCAGAACATCCCAACTGTATTTGCAACCTGAATGTCCCAGTATGCACAGGCATTGTTAACCAGGCCTGACATTTGGCTGAGGAGGGAGTCTTGGGCAGTGCTGCTGGATCCGCTGGACCAGGACCAGAGAGATGAAGGAGGTGCCACAGGTGAGACCCCTGGTCTGCGTAGCCAGGTACCGAGTGGAGCATCCCACATGGGCGTCCCCAGATGTTGCCCTGGCATGCTCATTCCAACTATCCACTGCCTCATCTTCCACCTGGGTCTGCAGGGCTGGTGAAACTGACGGCTGCCATGTCACTAGAATGTAATCATAACGATGCAAAAACGACATGGTGCTAACAATCATGTTAATACAGATGTCACGTGAAATTCCAGCACTTTGAAGGTGCACCACTAAGGGATACCTGCCTGATGACAAGATCGTGGTCTGGGGGTACCTCCTCCAGGGTAGACATCTCAGCAGATAGCTAGTCCCGCCAGTGTGCACCACTGAGTGCTTCCACACCAGTCTCCCACTCATCTTGGGCATCATCCTCGGGTTCCTCAGCTGGGGCCACAATGTCACCAGCACCGATGCAGATGTTATGCAGAACGGCACATGCTGTTATGACCTGCAACAGATGTTTTGTCTTGTAAGTACAGTGTACATGCCAGATTATACACTACAGTTGCCATTATGATTTGACAAACAACAATGATGATTTTATTAGAGTGACGTACATGTGGCACGAAGGTGTGGTGCACCTCCAGCGCTTGCAGAAAGATGACACGGAACCTCGTCTTCATCATTCCAAAAGCACGCTCTATGACAGAGCATGCCCTAGAATGATGTGCGTTGAAGCGCTGGGATCCCACACCATGGACTGGCCTCTTGTAAGGGGTGATGAGGAGGAGTGGATGTTGGAGACATGGGTACCCTCCATCTGCAAGGATGAAATGCCCTGGGGGAGGGTAACGGGCCTGTCGGTACAGTGGGCTGTGGCAGAGGACCCTGGAGTCATGCACTAACCCTGGCCAGCCCACATGTGTATGAACAAAGCAGCCCTGATGATCACATACCGCCTGCAAGACTATAGACGGGAACAACTCCCTGTTCCTGTAGCACTGACCATCAGGGCTGCTGGGGGGCTTGATGTGGACATGGCAGCAGTCAATTGCACCAGCAGCTTTCACAAAAGCCCTGTGTCCTGCCAGCTGTGCAAACCCACTGGACATGGAATCTAGGTCTTCTGGGGTCTGAGGGAGGTGGATGACCTGATGGCGAGTGGCCACCACCTCCTCTGTGACCCTGTGCACGATGCGGTGAACAATGGAACGGGGTATTGCAAACACCCTGAACACAACCCTGTAGGCTGCTCCACTTGCCAGCCAGAAAAGGAACATAAGGGCCTCGATCGGGGCACCCCAACCATGTCTCTGATCCTGGTTAAGTAGATTCATCAGCGCTGTCACGGACTCCCTGCTGAGGCGGAAATCAGGCCTGGTGTCCTCATTATTGAAGAATGTTTCCAGGACTGGGACACTAAGGTTAATCCTGCAGTACAGGGGTCTGGTGAAGGCAAATACAGGAAATGACAGACATTGTTTTATTCTTGTCATTATTCTGACTGTTGCTGTTCTTCTTTTAGCAGACAGTGGACACTGTACTTGTGGGAACATTATTTGGGTTTTTTGTTAATTGCACTTGTGTGGAATGTCCTAGGATATACTGCTGCAGTTTGCAGGCTACGGGCACAGACACTCCTATTCGGGATTCACATCTACAGTGGTATATATCAGGGTGTTACACTAGTACACAGGTACACACGTCAAATATCTCAGGGGGGAGTAATGTCGACATGTATTTATCACTGTACCTGCACGTGGTTGTCTCGTAGTCGCAACAGGATCATTCGTCTGTGACAGGTGGGTTGTTGGGGCTCTTCCATTAGCAGAGAAATTACACACGCAAGGACGTGGTCTGTATCCATGTTGCCGATCGGGAGGGGTGGTATGGGAAGGCACAGCTGGTGACACAAATGTGAAGGGTAGATTGTCCCATTTCACAAGCCTCTCACTTCCGCACTTCTCATACTTCGTAGTACTTGCTGTACGTAGTACGGGGACTGCGTGTACTCCGGAGCGTGCGGTCGCTGGATTGGGACACAGCCCATGACTACTATGTAATTTCTTCTTCTGTTTTACTGGCAGTTGGCAACTCATTTAATTAGAGCAGGTAGTTGTACTGCCCTCTAGTGGAAGATAATGCAATTGTTCTGCCTGTCACTCAGACCAGTTGTTTAGAGTACTAATCAGGTGGAACCAGATAATCTTTCACGGCACACCTGATCATTTCTCAGAGCACACCTACGTGCCGCAGCACACTGGTTGGGAAACACCGGTATAACAGATGTCTTTATCCTGGGTGTAATTAACCCTTTAAAGCCGGTCGGAGCAGGCACGCTCCGTTTTGCAACCACGTAAGCTAGCGCAATAATGTTTTTTACATATGAAACCGGAGAAGTTGTCTTATGCCATCAGCTTGCCCTAGGTCACGGTTTCCTTCCACATATAGCTTTGCAAAAATTGCATAAAAAGCACAACAAAAACATAATATTCCAGAAACACGCTTTGCCGATCCGATCAGCTGTTCGTAACACTTCCTACGCTGTCAGCGCGAACTATCGCATGTCCGCCATTACCTGCCCGAAACCGGAAGTGACCTCATTTTTGC